>NC_038241.2:4342719-4643571 GCF_000004515.6 Glycine max
CAAACAACATTTCTTCTTGATGGAGTTAGGAGGGTCAGAGATGGTGCTAGGAATGGATTGGTTGGCTAGCTTAGGCAATATTGAAGCTAATTTTGGAAATTTGTGCCTAAGGTGGGAGGCTGAAGGGAAGAAGTATAGCATTCAAGGTGACCCAACTATGTGTAATAGGCAATCATCTTGGAAGGCTATGATGAAGGCTCTAGCTGATGCAGGGGTAGGCTTTTACATACAGTCTATGGAGGCAGAGTTGGAAGAAGTAAGGGAAGCAGAAGGGTTCAATCAGTGGCAGCAGATACTGGGAGAATTTGCAGCAGTTTTTGACATGCCAACAGGTTTACCACCCATCAGAGAGCATGATCATCCTATAATGCTCAAACCTGGGGCTGTCATTCCTAATATCAGGCCTTATAGATATCCCTATTATCAGAAAAATGAGATTGAGAAGATTGTGAAGGAAATGATGCAAGCTGGAATAATAAGGCACAGTACCAGTCCTTATTCAAGTCCAGTTTTATTGGTTAAAAAGAAGGATGGAGGATGGAGATTCTGCACTGACTACAGAGCTCTCAACAAGGTGACAATTCCCAACAAATTCCCTATACCAGTAATTGATGAATTATTAGATGAATTAGGGGGCTCAGTTATTTTTCCCAAACTTGATTTGAAATCTGGCTATCATCAAATTAGAATGAAGGAGGAAGATATTGCTAAAACTGCCTTCAGGACCCATGAGGGCCATTATGAGTACTTAGTTATGCCATTTGGCTTAACTAATGCTCCTTCAACATTCCAGGCTCTAATGAATGAAGTGTTGAGACCATATCTGAGGAGGTTTGTGTTGGTATTTTTTGATGACATCCTTATTTACAGCAAGAGTGAAGAAGAACACAAGTTGCATTTGAGGGAAATACTGCAAGTGTTGAGAAGGAATCAGTTATATGCTAACAAGAAGAAGTGTTCCTTTGCCCAGAAGGAAGTGGAATATCTTGGCCATCTGATATCTGATAAGGGGGTGTCAGCTGACCCCAAGAAGATAGAAGACATGCTCAAATGGCCACACCCTAAGGAACTCAAGGGCTTGAGAGGATTCTTAGGATTGACTGGGTACTACAGGAAATTTGTAAAGAATTACAGTAAAATAGCGTGGCCACTCACCCAGTTACTGAAGAAGGATAGTTTCTTGTGGAATGATGAAGCTCAACAAGCATTTGACCAATTGAAACAAGCAATGACTACTGTTCCTGTGCTAGCTATGCCAGATTTTGACAAGGAGTTTGTGATAGAAACTGATGCTTCAGGGAAGGGTATAGGTGCAGTACTTATGCAAGAAGGAAGACCAGTGACATACATGAGCCAAACCTTATCTGACAGGGCTCAAGGTAAATCTGTTTATGAGAGAGAATTAATGGCAATTGTCATAGCCATTCAGAAATGGAGGCCATATTTGTTAGGGAGACATTTTCAAGTGCATACAGACCAGAAAAGCTTGAAATTTCTCACTGAGCAAAGAGTCATGGGGGAAGATCAACAAAAGTGGATTGCTAAATTAATAGGGTATGATTTTGAAGTTAAGTACAAACCCGGAAAGGAGAACAATGCAGCTGATGCATTGTCAAGACAAATGACTTATGCCACTATCACCACTGTGCAATGTGAAGTATGGGAGGGTCTGGAAGATGAAGTGCAGAATGATGAGAAGCTGAAGGTTCTGGTGCAAGCCTTAGTTGGTGATCCTCTCAGTCACCCAGGGTACCAGTTGAAGGGAGGGAGGTTGTATCATGAAGGAAGAGTAGTGATTCCCAAGAATTCACCCAGAATTGCTTGGTTGTTACATGAATTCCATGCTACTGCTGTGGGAGGTCATTCTGGGTACCTCAAAACTTATAAAAAAATTTCTGGATTAGTCTATTGGGAAGGCATGAGAAAGCAGATCAAGGAGTATGTACAGGCCTGTGAGGTGTGTCAGCAGAATAAGTACCAGACATTGAAACCTGGAGGGTTACTCCAACCCCTGCCAATCCCTAAACAAATATGGGCTGACATCTCAATGGATTTCATAGGTGGGCTACCTAAGGTGCAAGGTACTGATACCATTATGGTGGTGGTGGACAGGTTAACTAAATATGCTCATTTTTTACCTGTTAGTCACCCTTACACAGCTAAGGATATAGCTAGTTTATTCATTAAAGAAATAGTCAGATTACATGGATTTCCTACTTCCATAGTTTCTGACAGGGACAAGGTCTTTCTTAGTAATTTCTGGTCAGAATTGTTTAAGCAGGCAGGCACTAAATTGAAGTATAGTAGTGCATATCACCCTCAGTCTGATGGACAAACGGAGGTGGTGAATAGGTGCGTGGAAACTTACTTGAGGTGTTTAACTGGAAGGCAACCAAAGCAGTGGCCTAAGTGGTTAGCCTGGGCAGAATATTGGTACAATACCAACTACCATGCTTCACTCAAAACTACTCCATTTGAGGCACTATACGGGAGAGAGCCACCTATGCTAGTCAAGGGTGATGTCAGTCTATCTGCAGTGGAAGAGGTTAACAAACTCACAGCTGAGAGGAATGCGATGTTAAAGGAAATGCAGGAACAACTATTGAGGGCACAAGATGTTATGAGAACTCAAGCTAATAAGCACAGAAGGGAGGTTGTTTATCAGATCGGTGACATGGTATATCTGAAAATTCAACCTTACAAGTTGAAGAAACTAGCAAACAGGTTCAATCAAAAATTGAGCCCAAGATACTATGGCCCTTATGAAGTAGAGCAAAAGATAGGTGAAGTAGCATATAAATTGAAGTTGCCAGCTGACAGCAGAGTCCATCCAGTGTTTCATGCTTCATTGTTGAAGAAAGCTCTAGCACCTAATGTTGAGCCTCAGCCCTTACCAGCTTGCATGAATGAAAACTGGCAATTAGAGCCTGAGCCAGAGGAAGCTTTAGACACAAGGAAGAATGAACAGGGAGTAGTGGAAGTCTTGGTGAAATGGAAAGACCTTCCAGACTTTGAAAATTCCTGGGAGCCAGTGGAAAAGCTCAGATCAGAATTTCCTGGATTTCTTCTTGAGGGCAAGAAGAGTTTTGAAGGCGGGGGAATTGATAAGCAACAGATAGTATACACGAGGAAACATGGTAAGGGAAGTGTAGGGGATCATCCCACTAGAGGAGTAACTAACTTAGTGGGGAATGTGTGATGGGACAGGTGGCAGAGAGAGAAAGGAGGGCTGTAACGTTATATGCTGAGGGAATAATCAGTAGTGGGGGGCATGTATGGATTCAGTTAGAAACTGCATGGGAGTTTTCTAAGCAGCTCGAAATGCTTAGCCTGTTTTCTGCATTTTTCATTTCCATTGTCCATCCATTGTAATTCACAAGTTAGATCCCATTTGAACTCTAACTTGATTTACATCAATAATATCTCCCATTTTCATCTTAAAATTGTTATTTTACTGTTTTATTACTTCTGGATATCAGATTGAGTCCTATCACATATAAGTGCTTAAAAATAAAATTATCCAAAAATAAAGGCATATTTATAATTCATGATTGAAAAGTAAGTCTTAAAAAACAGAACTGTGAGAGATTGAGCAGTAGCACAGAGGGTGAATAAAAAAGGTGAGAGACCTACAATCTGCAACAGAAGTGTGAACAGCAGACAGATTAGAGATGGTATCATTGAGATCAAGAAGCAGGGGACACTGGAGCCTGGAGACCAGAGGGTGCCAGAGAAAGCCAGAAGTGGCTGGAGAATGAGATGCCACAGGAAATCAGTGGGTTAGAGCTCCGAAGTTGGACTCAGACAAGATGAACAAAGGCATGCTTCAAACCTGAATAACGGTTGGAGACAAACAAAGGAAGGCTTTTGATTTTTTGAAAATGTTGGGGAAATGACGAAAATACGAGAATTAGGGTTGAAAAAATCAGACAAAAATGGGGCTTTACCTTCCACGATGTAATAAGGATGAGAATAGAAGCGATTTTGGCTGTGAATCACAACTTGACAGGCACAATATAAAACCACTGAGTGTAGCAGCCTCTAGCCACATTGCCATAATTCACTGAAACAGCTACTATGCTATTACAACAATGCGCAATTGTAAACTAGGGTTTAGAGTTGGTGAAAATGAAGAAATGTTAAGAGACCAATGGAAATTAGGGATGGAAGTTACATTAAATGGTTCAGAAAACAACAGAGAATATGGCCGAATGAAATAGAAAAGACTAGCAGACTTGGAAACTGAAGTGAAAAAAAATAACGAAGTTGCTTAAGAAAAATTAGCAGATTGTGAAAATACAATACTTTTTATCTCCACTTTCTTGTTCCTTGTTTCATTTGTATGAGGTCCAAACAAGATAAGACAGTTAATTTCTAATACCTTATTTTCATCATACCAATTTTATTTCCCATCAGAGGTCATGGGTTCAAATCCTGAAAGTAGCCATTCCACTTTCAGGGGTAAGGCTATGTACACCTTCCCTCCCCAAATCCCCTTATGTGGGGCCTCGTGCACCGAGTTGCCCAATTTTTTGCTTCTTTCCCACCACATTTTCACCCAAACATGGGTTTAAGTTGCAACCTAGAATGCGAAGAACAGGAGAGCAAGAGATATACACAGAAAGAAAATGTGAAATAGGCAGTTATCAGCTTGTAGCACCATCCCTAACTTAACAACTAAAGGATCTATAGTAGTTTCAATTTTTGTACCCCAGTGCAATCACCATAAAGTAATTCTCCTCTCTCATTCTTGTTCAAATCTCCCAAAAGTGGTATAATCATTACATTTTCAATTAAATAGAAATTGCCATGTCATAATGTACAGTTATGCTTCGGTTTTGACATATAAAGGTCCATTCATTACACTACTTGTCTTACATAAAAAGTTGGGCCTGCATAGGTAGGTAGGTATTCATGATAACTAGGGCTCTATAGTTCATCTGACATGCAAAATAAAGTATAAAGCAATGTGTATCAATGAGAAAAACAAACTATTCAGAAAAGGTTTTAACAAATCCATACCTTGGAGATGTCTGATATACGCCACAAGAAGATGAACAGCTAAATTTCACCCTATCACCTGAATGATTATATATAGAAAATACAAACAGCTTCAGCTGAAAGTACAAAGCACATGCTCTGACACAATATGATGATGCAAATATTTAAAATTTAAAAATTAAGATTCATAATATCATAAATAGGAATAAGTTTCAAGATTTACGATATCTAGAACTCTAGATATATGTCATCTGTACCAAAATGAAATGAAAAGCAAATGAAATTGATATATGACAAAAGCACCCATCTCATTTCCTTTTTTATTATTAAAATTGGCTTAAAAGTTAAAAACTGGCTCAACCTCTGCATGGTATTTATTTATTTCACATATTCTAAATGGACGTGTCCTGGTGGCTGAAAAAAATTAACTTATATTAAGCACACGTGTTATATACATGCCCAACACGTGAACACCGGACCACAAGCCACGCTTGATGTAAAACCAAAGCAAAGGGGAAGAAATCTAGAAGAGCACACACCTAATTTGAATGAGCAACTTTTAGCTGTCCCAGAGGTGGATGGCGTGTTATCGGTTTCCAACTTAGGTTGAGACTCAAAGCCATATGATGTAGGTGCATTTGAAGGGCTAGGTGTCTCTGTTTCGCTAGCTAATGGATCCATGATCCTAGCCATGTCTTCTGTAGGACTTAGTTTAGTGCAGCGGAAGGATTTTTCAGCATTAAGTCCATCTTTGAGTAGCTCAGCTTCCTTGGAAGATAAACCCTATCATAACACAGCAAATGAAGATTCTTGTCAGAGTTTTAAGCAAAAAATACTTCAAGAAATCAGTCCATAAAGGAAGTCTTATCTTACACCCAAAAGCAAATGACTATCAAATATGAGCAGCTTAGCTCCAAAGTATTTTGCAAGTGCTTTTACCAACATCTCCTGATATATTTCAGACCCTGCAACCAGACAAAATTGGCAATTAAGGGAACAAATACTTACAGAAAAAGACGGAAAGCAGTAATATAATACTCACACACCTGCAGGTCCAGAGAGTAGAATACGAGGGTTTATGGTTGTAAGATCTGCAGTAAACTTTTCATGTTCTTTATGCATGAGGTGCATAAAGCAAGCAGCCACCAGGACATTTTTTGTATTCTCACTACAAAAAGACATGAATACAAACATAAATAAAGAACAAATTAAAAGTCCATTAAATAAAAGAGTATCAAGAATAACTTCAAGTCACATAAAGAATAGTCTTAATATCATTTAAAATTAAAAAAATCAAAGGAACCTAAGTAAATAATTTAAATTAAATGTCAAAAATTATGTCCTAGGTTCCTAACATACTAAATACATTGATATTTCAAGAAAGCAACATGAAAAGTGAAAGCTAATAACAAATTTGAAATCATCATTTATAAAAGCAGCACCAATGACTGACACATGGGATAGATTCAATTATTAAAAAGATAGGTTGCCAGATGAAATGTATTTTTGGGGACTTTTATGCAACATCATAGTAGATATAAAACAGAAGAAAAGTATACCTTAAATAGTAAGGGAAGTTGTCAAAAGAAACATCTATTTCTTTTCCATCCAGTATCGCAGCATTTACATCTTCTTTAAACACTGCACAGCGCACAGATGTACCCAAAGTCGATGCAGCCTGCATATCCAGTGTCCCATTTCTTTCTTCCAATACCTGTTTACAGATACTTTTGCTCAATTTCAGTTTACAACTAGGTCGTGCTAAGTTCCTTAAGAAAGGCCTTAGGAAATCATTCACCCCATAGATTTTAGCATTGCCTGCCTCTGCACCAGCATCTGGATTGCAATCCATTGTTGAATTATTATCACTTGTTTGAACATCTGCTGCTTTATCACTCCGCACATTTGGAGTTGATTCTGAGCCATCAAGCTCAGTTTCTGTACAATTATGATGAACAGTACGACTAGAGACATCGGTACCCTGGTGAGGTTTACTGGAGGTCTGAGATGGAGATTTCCATCTTGTAAGGTCCTGTCTGTTGGAAAGAGAAGCCAAAATAGAGGCCCCATCCACAGCTGAGGGGTCTCCACTTCTCCTTTCAAGTGGCAGAAATTTCCCAATACCACTTTGAGCTTCTGCACCCCTAACAGCAACCTCGGTATTTAGTTGCTGGAAAATCTAAGTTAAAACTTAATTAAGAAAAATAACCCACATAAATATACGTTTAAAATAAAACACCTTGAGAAAAATGAAGCAGATGATAATTGACAAATTCTATAACTGATACTTCTCATTTGAAAAAGAAAAAAGAACATTCAACTGAACAAATGAAAAGGATACATAAGAATGATTTCCAAGCACACCAAAAACCACTTCATCACCCGAGGTAAGTACACAGCTGGTATTCCTCTTGACATGCGTCCCATTTACTAGCACAGATCCTTTGCTACCCATACTTTCTAGCACAGCTACAGCACTCCCATCGCCCTGATCATTTCCAGAAACAACAGTAATCAAACTGCATATGCATATCGTACCGTATTCACCAACTAAAAACAAAAGACCAGAAAAAGCCATCCAAGAACACAATTCCAGAAAAGCTTTTATAGTGATTACTGTATATGAAAAACTTTGCATAGTAGAAACTGGGTAAAATGATCCACTACCAAGTGCATACTTTTGATCATAAAAAAAGAGCCTAACCACCCAGAATCTAATCCATGATCCAAAGTTTCATGAAGTAAACTTATATAGTCTTAAAATGTACCTGTGTATGTTTGATCCTGCATAAATTCCCACTTATAGTTTGATCATTCAGTGGAAAGTTGCAACCTCTATTAGAACCAATCGTGAAATTGGGTGTGCAAATAGCAACATTAGGATTCTGCAGCAGTAACACAAATTCCAAGTTAAAAAGTTGTGAATTAAACAAAAACACCACGCGCTTCACGTGGAGTTGACACTCAAAAGTGTGAACAGTGACTACTACAATCGCCACTTTTCTGATTCACTTCACTCGAACGAATTTACCTGTGCAGACTGCGACAAGAACCTGCACCACGGCGCACCTTCGATATTCGGATTTTGTTTCTGATAATTAATCCACGAAGAGAACGACGGACCTGCAAAGTAAACGACACAAAAGTATAAAAAAAAATTGTCCGAATCAAATTCACAACACAAGTAGCGATACCGAAACTAAAAAAATAAAAAATACAACAACAAAAAACGAACATATTTGAAGAAAAAAAGATCAGAGTGCTTACATGCGGCATCAGCAATCGGCGCCGTGACAGGCACAGCCGGCGTAGCGTCACCCTTGCCGGAGCTCACTCCATCGTCGGCAACCGCGCCGGCGATCTGAGCTTCGCCGGAGCCACATTCTCCGGGATCAAGCACGGGCTCCGGAGTAGATAAGTCCTTGGAATTTTCCGCCGGCGTCGGCACCGGTTTCTCCGACGAACCGCCATTGTCGACCTTAAAAAAATCGGAACAAATCGAAACGCGTCAATCGCAGAAAGAGACGCTAAGTGACGGCTCCGACGCCGGAAATCTCCGAAACCGAAACGCTCGGAACAAAGTGAATCGAAAATAAGAAGGGAAAGGGGAAAGGGAAGAGGAAGAAGAACCTTTTGGCGCTTCGGCGAAGGAGGTTTATCTTCCGAGGAGGAAGATCTTTTGGCAGAGACAGATCCACTGCGTCTCGTCGAAACCATGCTCCGTTTGTTCTTCTCCCTTCTGTTACTTCCTTTTCTCCTCTTAAGGAGGAGGGGATATCAATGATTTAACGAAATAACAGTACCTTGTAATAACTTTGTTATGATTATTATTATTATTATTAGTTAAAATTACAAATTTGATCCCGTTTTATTTCCTATTTAATCAAATCAAGTCATGTTAATTCTCAGCTCTCACAATTGGACTTTGATTATTATAAAAGATGATTGACATTTGCCATATTCATTTTGATTGCATGTATATTTGGATAATTCCTTTATAATGTCCAATTATATGTTTTATGGTTTAATTAAATACGAGCATAAAATTGATTCATAATTTTAATAAGAGACAAAATCTGAAATTAGAAGGAACACAAAAATATAATTTTACCTTATTATTATTATTATTATTATTATTATTATTATTATTATTATTATTATTTACTCTTTTAAATGGTGTGTCTCTCGCGATATGTGTCTTTGGACAAAATTAATTTTATTTTTTATTAAAATTTATTTTAAAAATAATATCATTTATATTTAGATATTTTTATTATAAAATTAAATTAAAAATAAAAATATTATAAAATTTTTAATTTAACGTATAAATTATTTAAAAATATTTTAACTTAAATTCAATTATAAATTCATAATTAATTTTAAATTCTTCTTTAATATAAAATCAAATATTTAAAAATATATTTAAAATTAATTCTCAATCTCAAAACCAATTTTTAAACTACCCAAATTAATCAAACATGTATGTAAAGTTAGTATTTTGGCATTTGATGGTTGTGCAGTTTAGGCAAGTACGTGCAGTGTTCGTCATTGTGATTATAATACGCTTTTTTATAATAAAAAAATACGAAATTAATTCGATAGAAATTTGTACCTTTACTAGTTGGCGTGATTTCCATGAAACTTTTATTTGTCTTTTATTATTATTATGTTCAACCACAACAAATACAACTAGTATAATATTCTTGCGAACAGACTTTATTCATATTTTAAAATTATCTGTGTATACATCTAAAACAATTTATTATTATACTATTATACATGTTTTAAAATGACATATTTTTAAGCTTAAAATGATTATTTTAAATATAATTTAAAAACTAAATAGTATTAATGTAAAAAGATGGAAGTGGAAAAAAGTAATATTAATGTAAGAACTAATCCTTCTCAAATAATTTTAATGTAATTTATTATACATATAACAATATTTACATTAGTTTCAACAAATGAGTTGTCATTGTTGTTTTGAAATATTAAGAATCTTTAAAACTTTACAAATTTAGAATGTCATAATGATTTGGATAGTTATTTAATTTGTTCATTATCCTTAACTAAGTAGTTTTTTAAAAATATAGAGAGAGATACTACGCGTATTTAGGATAGTTTACTGGTTGGATTGGTTAAAGTTTAGAATGAAATCAAATTAAAACCGATCATATTTAATTTATTTGGTTGGAATTGGATTTTAATAAAAAAAATTCACGTCCAATCCAAATTTAATGTCTTCTTTGTTAAGAAAAGAAGTCTGAAGTCTTGTAATGTTTCTAGTCATATAAGAAAGAATATATTTATTGGAATAAAAAGAATATATTTCAAAATAATATATAATAAAAATGATCATATATAAATTTCTGATTAAATAATAAAATGAAATTAGTAGATCGATTATAAATAAAATTTGAATATAATCATTACACAAATAAATATTTACTGTTATACTTGTATATTTGTGATGTTATTTAATGGTAGTAAAAATAAATGTAAATACAAAAAAGGAAAATATATAAAAAAAAAAAACATAAAAGATATAAAATAAAAAAAAAGAAAAGAAAAGAAAAACATAAAAAGAAGATAAATGTCAAAAAAAAAAAGAAGAAGAAAGAAAGAAACATAAAAAAAAAGTAAAACATGAAGAAAAAAACAAAGATAAAAGATAGAATTAAAGTAAGAAAGACAAAAATTGAGAGAGAAAGAGAAAAAAAACTTTCTCAAAGATTGAAAAGTGTTCCCTTAAGAGGTTACCTTTTTTATAGTATACTCTGTATCTCTTTAAATTTTTTAAATAATAAAAAATAGAAATTAAATAGAATTACTAATAATATAAAAGTAATGAAAAGTTAATATAAATTAGAAGAAAATTTAAAATGTAAGACGTAGTTTAAATATAAAATTGTTCAATAAAATGTATACAATAAATAAGATAGTTCTTATTATTAATAGTTATAGATATTGACCGATACTCACAAATTTTAATGAAATCTTATATAATAATTTTGATGAGATAAAGACAAATTTTGTGTAATAAATATATTTGGAGGTCATTTTAGCTTAGTTTATAAGTTTTAATTCAAATAGAGATATTTAAGTCATTTAAAAAAAACGAGATATTTAGTAAATGAATTAATCTTCCTACCCTAAAACATTTTTTTTCAAATGCTGCCTAAATAGGCATTAGCTGCATGTATTGTTTCCTTTAATATTACATTATTTTGATTATTACACTACATTTTTAATAAAATATTGGCCTTTTAAATATCTTGTTATGTAGAAATATACACAATTTTCACATAACATCATGTGAAAACTTACATGATCTTTTAAATTGACACTTCATTTAAAATTGTGTGATCATATAATTTGATGTAACAATGAAATAATATGATAACGAAATTTGGTATAACGATAGTAATGAAGTTTGGAATAAAGGTAGTAATGAAGTTTGGTTCATGCATACTCCCTTACTCTAATGCACTCACAGTTTAGTACCATTCAAGCCCTGGTCCAATTTTAGTGGCTTCTAATGCACTCACACTGAATGATAATTAATGGTTTAATTAAATTTTTTATATTTAAAAAATAAATTATTTTTAGATTATTATTTAATATTTATTTTTTCAATCAAATACTTAAAAAAATTATATTTCAATTTAGTATCTATCATTAGTCTCATTCTCTTAAATAATGATATGACATATAGAATATTATATCATTAAATTTTATTATCACTCTATCACATCATAATTTCAAATTATGAAGGTACTTCTTTCTTATTAATAATATTAATATTAATATTTAATATTTATTAATAAAATCAAAACACCTTAATGTCTATCCCAATCCATTTCATGTTTTTAAAAGTGTGTTGATATCTTCAATACTATAAATAAAGAAAATATAATATTATGGTGTACATTTTTTTTCTATTTTATTCCTAAAATTATATTTTTATTTTTTTTATTTCTATGACTATTCTCTTTGACCAATCCACATTTCACTCATATCCTAAAAATTATCCAATAATATTTTTATTTTTCAAAAAATTTAGAAAGACACGAAATATCTTTTTTCCTACTTGATATCGTGACATGGAATCATCTTTTCAGTTGACGAATTTGGTTATGTTTTAAAGATTATCTATATACTTATTATAACATTTTTTTCACAAACACACGTCTTTTATACTTTTATTTATATATTTATTATAAAAACAATATTTTTCGATTATTAGTTAAATCAATATTAAAAGTATCAATAGTCCAGTATAATTCCCTGTATAGTAGAAAACAATCACCAAAAGTTTTAGAAATACGTACAAGAACCTATTTGATTTTTTTCCCTCGTAGTGCGTGAAAGTACATATTTATAGTTTGAAAATTTAAGTTTGATTTGCTTTACTTTATAAATTCAGCTTCCAGAGGCAACTATATTTTTTATTCTATTTCAAATTGAGTTTTAAGTTATAATTAAAGCAAAAATCAATTTGTAATTAGACCAATACAAAATTAAATAATAAGTATTTTCAATTTTACTTTTCGAATGTATGTTAAAGTCTCTCAACTAAAAACCAAACACATCTTCTACTTCATTTTCTTTCTATATAAAAACTATAGTTTTTGTTCTTCTTATATTCTGTGTCCTCTTGGAGGCATCACGCCCAAAAGATTTTGTTGTTTTGGGTCAAATGTGTCATGCTAAGTCCTTAAATTATTTATGACAATTTAAAATCACAAAAAATAACAATTGAGAAAGGAAACCAAAGACATTGAATAATAAGCACATATTGACTTCTCTTCTCTTTTTTTTATTGTGAAAGGAAACAAAAGACAAAATCACAACGCCATCAAGCATACTAAAGAGACATCTCTAGCATAAGTTGTCACTAGAGAATCTAAAATAAGCAATCATTGGCAGAGAACTGTGAAATCTTGATGACCCATATTAGTCAAGTGATCAACACACTAGTTTTCTTCCCGAAGAACATGCTAGATAGAGGTAGACCAATGATTATCTCGGAGCTTCTTCCTAATTTCCAAAACCAAAGAAGCCGAAAACGATGATTGAAACTGTTGTGTCTGAATGATTTGAACAACAATCGTTGAGTCCATATAAAAAATGGCTTGTTTGATGTTCAGACTCTTAGCTACATGGATACCAAGTTTTGGGCCCCAAACTTTAGCCCACAATGAGTTGCATGTACCTAACTTGAATAAAAACACTTGACCACATTGTCATGGTGGTCTCTTTGATAGGGAATTATCCAAGGAATAAGAGTTTGACTTGGATGGACTCAACATGAATGGACCAACCACTTGAGCAAGGAGTAAGAGATCTCAAGAAAAGTTTAATGGGAGACTAAATTCTCACATGGAGGAAAGAAAATAAGAAGTTAAGCCTATAAATTTTAGTCAATTTTTAGAATAAGATTTATTTTCGTTTTTAATTATATTTCAGGCCTATTTTTGGACTTGTAATGAGTTGCTACCTTTTTATTGTCATTTTTAAGTGTTTTAATTATTCAATTAGTTATTGGACCTTCTACCTAATTTAGAATTATTAGTAAAATCTATAAATAGACTCCTTAAATACTTTGTTGATAGTTTTTCATGAAATTTCATATTAGACACAGGTAGGAAAGTGTTTCTTTTGGTTCTTGTGTAAAACCTTGAGTTCTTATTAAAGAATTTTATTCTTTGTGGCGAATCATTCTCAACTTATCAATATTTAAGATTATGGCGTTATTCTTTCCATCTCCTTTTTTAATTTCAGTTTTTTCTTTTTATTTTTTCCAATTTTAGAGAGTCTCAAATAGGTTCCCCAGTTTGTTAATGCTAAAAATTGGATTCGCAAATTAGGATTCTCTCAATTGGTATACGCAAATGGCACAATGATTATGGGATTGGTAAGACCCACCAACATTTATCTTAAACTAGTTCGCGGGAGGTGTTGTCCAACTACTAGGAATTTCTTGCTTATGAGAGTAAATCCTAGAAGTAAAAAAAATGAAATCTCTATAGATGAAATTTTCCTATGCCATGACTTGATGATAAAGACCTAAAGGTAAGTTTGATTGGTTTGAGAAGATCAATTTGTTTCTATCACTCTAAATATAGTACACTACTACCCCAAGAATAGGAGGACCAAGCTATAACATCCATAATTCATGTATATTAATAATAATATATAAAATAGAGACCTTTTTATGGGATAGTCTTTGTATTTAATGGTAAAAGGAGACATTTTTAGCATTGTTAATGATAATTACCT
Source organism: Glycine max (assembly GCF_000004515.6). Taxonomy (NCBI): domain Eukaryota; kingdom Viridiplantae; phylum Streptophyta; class Magnoliopsida; order Fabales; family Fabaceae; genus Glycine; species Glycine max. The sequence goes on from NC_038241.2 coordinate 4,357,003, forward strand.
CGTATTAGGAATTGATGAAAATAAGATAACAGGACCCAAATCAGGAGTTGAGGCCCAAGATGGACCAAGGTACACCCCCTTCCCCCCCCCCCCCCCCCCCACACACACACATAGGAGAAAGGATAGTTAGAGAGAGAAAGAAAAGGAGAAGAGGAAAAAGGAGAAGGACAAAGATCTTGATGCCTAGTTCCCATAACTCATTTCCATGTGTTCCTAGAGGTGAGTGCTTCCTTTTTTCCCCTTCCCTTAAGTATTTCAGTGATCCTTCCTTTTTCCATTTTTCACACTATCCATAGGGTTTAGAGACGATGATGATTTTGAGTTATTTTGCTTAGATAAGGAGTTTTATGTTGGGGTTTAGCGTTAGGAAACATTAAGGATGATTATTTGTGTGTTATTGTGAGTTTGGTAGCCTCATAAATTGTGTTGGAAGCTTGGATTCACAAGTTGCTGAAAACACAGTTTGGCTAAGCAACAATTTGTGACTAAGCCAAATTTTAGGCCAAAAAGAAGTCTATAAAAATTTGGCAAAGCAATAGTTTATGGCTAAGAGAAACTTGTGGCAGAAATGAAATCTAGAGAAATTTGACTAGGCGATAGTTTGTGACTAAGCCAAATTTGTGGCATAATAAAAGTCTTAAGAAATTTGGCTTAAACCGAAATTTGTTGCTAAGCCAGAATTTAAACATAATGTTTTTACCTTGAGTACTTTTTTTAGAGTTTCCAAACCGATTCCAAATGGGCATATAATTGTTTTATGAACTATATAGAAGGAGTAAAGTTACTTTTATGAGGATTATTCTTTTGTTTTGGATATTACCTTTCAAAGATGAATGTAGATAATTATGAATGCTATAAATATTGAAATAAATGTAGTAGAATTATCTATAAGATAAGTACTTTATTGTTGAGATGATTGGATGATTATTGAAATGTTATATCTTGAGAAGAAAAACTTGAATGAATTATCTAAATGTAGTATGTTGTCGATGAGATGATTATATGTATGACGTGAGTGTAGACTTAATGTTGGAATCAACCTTAGATATATTGAATGAGTTGTTATTGTTGTTGTTGTCATTGGTACATGTGTGTACACAAAAATGTACTCATGTTGTCGTTAGTACACAATGGGTGCACAAAAATGTATTGTTGTAGCCACTAGTACACGGTAGGCGCACAAAAATGTACTATTATCATTGGTATATGGTGTGTGCACAATTGGTGCATAGACATATGAGTATACTCGTAAGTCGAGGTGTTAGATGGGTTTTTAACCTAGTGTTGGAGGTTTCGTGGTGGTTAATAGGAATGAACCTATAGAATAGATGAGTGGGCAAATCTCATAGATGTATGATCTTGCAAACCTGCAAAGGTTAGCCCATATCCACACTTGTCTATATCCAATAAAACCACACTTCCTCCATAGGGTCGGCCTAAAAGACTCCCTAAATATTGTGTTGAAAATTTGTGGAGTATAGTCAGTGTTGAGGTTTAAGTTTGAGGTGACCTAGTTGGCTGCTAGTGTATGTCAGTTGTGATGACAATGACCTAGTTGGTTGTTGGTGTGTGACAGTTGTGATGTTTGAGTCTGATTAGAAATTTGAGGATTGATTGTTATATATGTGATTATGTTGATAACAATATGTCAGTTGTTGATGATGTTATTTAAGTCAGATGTTATGATGAATTTTGATGATTGGATGATGATGAAAACTTTGATAGTTGATGTATGAATTCACATGGTGATTTTTGGTGATTGATATTTAATGTTATGGTTCGCTAGTATATATTGATGTATATGTATAAGATGACTTTTTATGAAATGAGTTGGGTTATAAATTGTTGGTTTTTATATGCCTTTTTTTTTTAAGTATATCAACCCTAGTTTTATTTGTTCTTTCCTTGATTGGAATTTGCTTATGCTATGCGTATGGATGAGTCTAACTTAGGGTTATTATGCAATTGACTTGTAGAAAGGAAATATGCTTAATAGAGAGGTGATATGAGTCATAATTGTGTAGTTAGAAAAAAGAAGAGGTCATGCATATTTTCCAACCAATGAAATAATGAAGTGAGATTATAGTGAGCTGTAAAAAAAAAACAAAATGATGTTGATGTGTCATATGACACTAGTGGCCTTAAAGTTAGCCAAAGTGATTAACTTTAGGTACCTAACTAAAGTTTAAGGTATGGTCCAATGAGATGGATATGATAATGATTGATGGGATAATAATTGTGAGATAAAGTGCTTGAGAAAAGAAAAGGAGAAGCCATGAAAGTTAAGAAAATGATGTCTAAAATGAAGAGTCAATCTAAAGTCCTTAGAGCACTCACAACCTAAAGTCCTTAGTTTTCATGTTTTTTTTACAGGTTAACAGATGGATACCTCATGGGAGAAGCTTGGAGTTTGGAGCTACTTGCTTGGAGGAAGATTAAAGTAGTTTTGTAACTCTCAATGTATGGGAACTTGGTTCATCTTGTATGTACCTTGCTTCTGTTTTGTAAGGCATATAAGTGTTAATAACTTTGTTTTAAACTTGTTTATGTTATACATGTTTTAGTGTCTACACAATTAACTTTGACACTCTTATGTTCTAAGTTTACAAACTTTAGTAATATAAGAAGGGAAAAGGTAACATTTTTTAGGGTGTTACACAAGCAACACTATTTGTATGAACGTCCTGGATAGCAAGGTCAAAATGTAACCAATCATGCATACCAAGAGTAAAAATCTTTTCCCAATTACTAGGTGGGATAAAGGATGACCAAAACTCTCTGACCTTATCCCAGTTACACATAGTATGCCTGATGAACTATGGTTGGAGTGGGTAACGCAAACAAATATTCATGGAGACCATACGACTATATTTCCTTTTTGTATTAGTAAGAAGACGACCATGCGCCAATTTCCAAAGGAATACCCCATTCTTTAAGGGTCACTCCATCTCCAAACCATATGAACACATGTTTGAAGAATTTGAACCAAGTTGAACCTCTCATGAAAGAAAATCATAAGCTACTTTTAAGGAGAATAAGCCTAAGAAGAATTATGCCATATAGGCTTGTCTTCAGTACGCGGAGAAGGTGAGGAAATAACACTAATCTTGGAAATCAAGTTTGGTGGAAAGATATTTTGAAGAATCTCCAATCTTCAATTTGTCTTAATAGCACAAGTGAATTCTTTTATATAACAATAATATCATCATGAATCCTGAAATCCAAATATCAATCCAAAAGAGAGAAAACAAGTTTAGAAAATAAAAAATTTGGTGAAGTATAGAGGCGACAAAATAATTAAATATTTTTTAAAATATATTCTTATAAAATTAACAATATGTTTTTATTATTAAAAATCCCATTAAAAACATATTAACATCACAATACATTATTAAAAATATTTTTTAATTTGTTAACTATTAACACACCGTTTAAAATTTTTGTTATGTATGATCAAGAATTGAAGACTCGAGTTGCGAAGTGGGCGTAACGGGATCCCTCTCGTCAAAGGAAGAGTCCACAAACATTACTACAATTACAAGGTCCACCGGCCTTCGCTGTGTTGGTCCACACATATATATAGAGCAGAAAGTTAAGGTGTTGTTGGCGTCGCTTCAGTTTTCAAAGTGTGACACTTCCAAGAACCAAAAAAGACGCCAAGTCGTCCGTTCCAGTGGTAGTAATGGATGCACTGAATCCTTCTTCTTCCGGCGCTTCTCTGTTCCTCGCCAATCTTCCCTCTCGCGGCCTCTTCTCTTCCACCGTCGTTTCGTCCAATCCGGTACTGCAATTTCCATTTATCTCTTATCTTTTTCCGATTTCCGATTTTGAACATACCTACATTCATTGCGCTGCTTTCGATCTGTGTACTTTTGGAATGTTTTCCCTGCTTTTTTGCATGTACTCGCGAAACTAAGCGATTTGTTGTTTTAGGTTTTTTGTGTTAATCATCTGTGGATGGTTTTGTGTTTGTATCGTTTTCTTGCTTTTAGTTTGTGGAACTGCAAGATCACTTTGCTTGTTTTTAGTAGGGCAAAGTACTAGGAGAGATTGAAAGAACCGAAGTTTATTTTAAGGGATTCTTGTGGAATTTCAATACAGGCTTGTTGATAATGTTAAAATTTGTGGTGTGTTTGTGATTTATTTCACCGTGACAAAATTACTAGTTTACCTCAAAGAGAATTCGAGTTTTATATTAGATAGTTTAAAGGATCTTATTTTCGTCCTTAATTAGCATTTGTTCTATCTTGTCTTCCTTGTTGAGTAGTAGGCAATAACAAAGTAAAAGGTAATGTCTGATGTAAACTTGAGTAAGTAGGCAATGTATGATATGAAGTTTTCCATAAGCACTTAAATGAACTTGAGTTAATCAACTTATGTACTTCAACTTTCAGAGAAGTTAGATGAGAGAGTTTTTATAAAACTTAGTGCATAAGTTATTTTAACTTACAAGAGAAACTCAATTCATTTTACCTTCTTATTTTCTTTCCCTTAGTGTTAGTGCTTATGGAGAAGTTTATTCAAACATGGCCATATGACAGAATAGCTACTTAGCTATCCCTACTTTCTTCGTTGTACATGCTTTTTTTATGTTGAGTTGTAATGTTGTGGTGATTTTTTCTTTTGCCATAGAAAATTAGATTCCCTCCAATTGGTGGGACTTAGGATACCTGCTGCTGTAAAATTGAAGTTTATCTTTTAATATTTTCATGAGGTTATTAGTTATATGAGACATTATGTTTGAATTTGACCTTTTGACTGCAGGGTGGGATGCGGGTCTACGTATGCGATCATGATACCTCACCACCAGGTCTTCTCATTCTTTACCTTGTAGTATTTCAACATGCTGTTGCAACTTGTAAAGCGTATTGTAACAGTTTCAAATATTTATATTAGCTTGCCCCCAAGCCGAGACTTTAGGGAAGAAACAAACAAAATATTTTATCCATGTAGAAACTTTCTCTTCCCTAGAAACACCTGTAAGCTAAATAATATATTAGTATAATGTGTTGTTTAGTCACAATTTTCCTTATCATCACTATAGTTATTAAGAATGGATCTTTTTCATCCATATGGGACATTTTACTTTTCCAGATTGAAATGGTATTTGTATAAATATAATTTAATCTTAGAGGCTTGTCCACTGACTGCAACTTTATAACGAAATAGTTTATATGTGAACATGTGAGTTCATTATGTATTGGCATGCTAGTGTTTAGCGTATTTATTGCCACTTACCTTTGATTTGGTAGTCTTAATTTAGAGAATTCTTACATTATAAAATTTAGGTTTGAAAAATGCTGCCAACTTTTGAAGCATGCTTAGAGCTTTATCATCTTTGTTTCCCCAGCAGTGTATATTATGACATTGTAATTGAATTTCCATTCCTCTATTATGCTTTGTAGAAATTATGGTATCATTTAATATTGATGGATAAAAGTTCCTGCAATCCTCTTGGTCATAATGTCATAATATATACTCATCCTATAGATTTTATCTATCTCTTTATTGTTTTTTTAAATAGATAATTGTTGTAAAATAGAAATTTTGACTCCCTTGTTACTTGTTTATGCAGAAGGTCAACATATTAAGACAAACCAACAAAACATACTGATTAGATCACTCACCCTCAAGAAACAAAGGGGTGATTCCAGCTCAAAGGATGGATCTGATGGTTCAAGAAAGAGGTATTGTTCACACCTTTTATGGAAGAGTGATATTTCAAGTGTATGATATGAATCATATGATCCATTTACAAAATTCCCAATCATTTTTTGGCATTTTCTTTCTTTTGGTGAAAACTTATGAGATAATTTTCTCTTACAGCTTGGTTACTTGTGAATAAGATATGGCATCTGTCTCTCATTCGTTATATTTTTTTATCTTGGCCCATTTTTATTAAGCCCTATCTCATCAAACTTTTTATCAGGAATGCTGAAAAGGGTTTGGAAAGAGCATCAGCCAAGAAAACAAATAACCAAATAAATTCCAGACAAGGTGGGTTCTTATGAGTTATAATCATTATAATGTGTTAGCATCGGGTGAAATCTGAAATAAAGATTTTTGTCATGAAATTCTTACACCTATATATGCATACATCCTTTTGTTTATGATAAAAATGTTCATTTTTTCTTGCGATTACTAGTTCAACTTCCTAATTCTCAAGTGGGTCCAGCATTACTCATATCTCACGGCTACTTTTTGAAGACTCTGATACATGTTCAGACATGCACATTGACCTCATTTTAAGTACATTAATAAACGTATTTCTGTCATTTTTTTTTTTTGTAAATATGGATTGAATAGACGAAAAATTCATGTTTGGTAATTTGTATTGAGTTCTATAAGGCATGTATTTATTAGTAGTTTATAAAAAGATGCAAGAGAACACGGGAATGTGAGGATGTTCTCAAATGATTGTGTAAGGTCATTTGATAACTTGCTTTTAGGTTCTATGTCCTCAAAGTGCACATTGCATCCCAAACTCTAGGAGTGTTTTGACTGATATGTACCAAATCATGTTTGGTACAGTGTATCAAGCTGTGTTCTTGAAAGGAAATTTAATTATCAGTAGTCTAGGAAAAATTTAAAATAGAACCATGGTCTGGTCATTGGTGCTGTGTATGTCCTTGTGAATTCAAATTTAAAATTTTCTCGGGGAAGACTTTTGTGTTTGAAGAATATAGAAGTCAGATTTCAGCTTGCTGGTTTATACTTTGAGCTTAACCTTCGGAATATAGAAGTCAGATTTCCATGCACAACATCATATTCTTTTCCTTTACTATATGTTTTGCATCCTAGAGATGCCTGTTTTTGTGATAGAAATTCTTATCAAAGTGGAGTTTTCACGTTTAATTGATTCATATAATTAAGAGTCACTAGTTGAATCTAATGAGAGGCAAGAACAACGACATTTAATATTAAAACTCTTTATAAGGCCAACGAACTTTCAGCTTGCTTTGCATGGCATGATTTTTCATGACTTTGATGTGGTGGATGTATTGGAGGTTCAATGCTCTAGCAGGGCTACCTATCCCCTTCTCTTTACGCATGCTTGCACCTCTAATATACCCACCACTTATGCACCTCTAATATACCCACCACTTATCCACCCACAAGGAGAGACTAATAAAGAATAATGTAAACAAGACAAGTTAAGTTGCCTCTTGAGCTTAACTCAGGTGATTTTGAACTTGTGATAGGTAAGGATTTGAGTTGAGTTCATATGTTCAAGCCATAGCAATGGTTCCTAATTTTGGAAGAGACTTGGTAGGCTGGATTTGTTTTATTCCACTATATATCAATTTTGTCTTATTATAATTTTAAATCATGCAGAGGGATCAAACAGTCAAACAACCACTAGGGACTTCCACAACCTGACTGTAGAGAGGCTTCGTGCTCTTTTGAAATCTAAAGGTCTTTCAACCAAAGGAAAGAAGGCAAGTATTTCTACAGTTTTAACATACATGCATACAAAAGTTGCATTGAAATAGAATATAGATAACAGGCATTTGGAAGAGACCGCTCACTAATTTGCTTGATGGTATTTTGTTTACTGGTCGCCCACATATGTCCCAATGTAATGGTTGCCAACTGGTATATTATGATCAATGATTGATGTTTGTCAAAGTCCTTACTTTCTCACGTTATCATCATTTGTATTTTTTGGGTGTTTGCTGTTCTAATGCGTGAAATAAAATCTTCAGGAGGAGCTTATTACTCGTCTAAAAGATGCAACTGGTTAAGCGTAGCATGGTGGAAGGAATACTCTGTTCATTAAGCATCCAAATGTAAGAGTAGCTAGTGTTTAATGTAACTTAGGATCTGGAACTCTAATATATATAAACCCAGTGCAAATTACAGTTACAGTTGAATATTATCGTTTTGGTGCTACTGTTTCATGACAATCAGCATTAATTATGTTTTTTGGTGCGTGAATTATAGAGGGCAACGGTGGCTTTCAAGTAATATTTACGATCCACAGTTGCATATTTTCCTTTTTCTATCCCATCTCTTGTTAAGTTAGACATGTAAATAGGTTCTATGGTGACCTTCAGTGTCTGTATTTTCTTGCATTAATCATTGTGTTAAGATTTGTACCAACATCAATTGTGCCATTGCATTTTTAACGCATGCATTCACGCCTTTAAAGGGTTTTACTTTTTAGCGGAGGCCGAAACTATTGGGGAATGCCATTACATTTTTAACGCAGTCATTTAAAAATAGGTCTCTTTTATTTTTATTTATTTATCAAACACTGTCTATAAAGAGGCAGCTAAAATTTACGACAATTTTGCGGATTTTAATAAATTTCAACTAACAATGATGCAACTGAAAGAGTTTGTTAACATTCTTTTGAAAGAAAATCTATATGATAATTGTGTCTCCTTGGCAAACATTATTAAATAAGTCTTACAAAATTTTATGAGTGACTGACTATAAAGAGAGAACCACAATTTTCGTACAATTGTGATTTATTTAATAAATTTTAGTTAATAATAATTTTATTGAAAGAGCGTGTAATAATGTTTAAAAACAATCTGTTAGCTTTTGTTTGTCAAAATTCCTCTCAATAAAATTATTTATTAAAATCACAAAATTATACGAAAATTCCTTGGCAGAAATTTGTTAGATGTTATTAAAAATCACAAACATTAATAAATCTCAAACTCATAATGAAAGGAACCATTAATAAATCAGAAGTGTTAACTCTCCCTTGACAGAGAAAATCTATAATGATTTATTAATAATTTACAGAAAAAAAAGTTAAGAATAAAATAGAAAATCAGAAGTATAAATAATTATAAATTAAAATTTATTTCCTTTAATGATTATAAATAAAATTAATAAAAGTAAATTCCTTTTTTTCTGTTAAGATTAATGATAATTTACAGTTTCTATTTTATTTACACTTCTGATTTTCTATTATTATCAATAAAAATCACAAACATTAATAAATCAGTAGTGTTAAATCTCCCTTGACATAGAAAATCTATAATGAAAGGAACCATTTTCATATTGGATTAATAGCAAAACTTTAGATGTTTATTTTTTTTTCAAGATTATAATTATAATTATAATTATATTGAAAGAAAAAAGTGGAAGTGCTATTATTTTGATAATTTAGATTAGTCCAAGATTATAATCTTAACAGGAAAAAAAGGAATTTTGACAAACAAAAGTTAACATTATTTTTAATAACTTTTGATTTTCTATTTTATTCTAAACAATTGATTAATGTAAATACTAAATTATTACAAATAGTTTCATACTCCTATTGCTTTATATATATATAAAAATATTTTAACCAATTCAAATAAAATTGGTAAGCTTAAAATTACTTTCCACATTCATTTATACTTTCTTACTGTTGACTGTTGAGTGACAAAATGATCAAGCACTTTTACAAAAGCATTTATCCTAACAGACATCTCAAAAAACGTGGCAATATGAAACACTCTAATAATTGTTAACTTGTTCATCTCCAAGCCATGAATTTGTTTTAGGGTACGTTTGTTTGCAGAAAAATAGTGAAATGGAGTGGGACTCAAACTTTTACACTCTACTTTGATTCAAAATATTCATCTCAATTCCCGAACGAACGGACCTTGTAGATTCAAACTATCAGATAGGCCGTGAAGAGCTTATGCCTTATAGTCTTTGATGCCCAGAGGAGAACAAATAAATAATAATATATAATTTAAGTAAATACAGTAAAATGAAGCTTCCTGAAGTGCGGAGACATTAGTGTAATCCTTGCATTCTACATGCCTGGGAAAAAGGACAAGGTAGATATCTAATCCATCTCAAATATACCATTGTGAAGACTTGATGCTCTACATATATTGTTGTTCTTGGCTCATTTTACCAAACTAGAATGGGTGAGTAGAAGAGTGGATGAGAAACAATAGGTACAGATACAACAGTTGAGGGACTCCAAAAATGAGCCAGGGGCGATCAGAAAATTCTCGAGTCAACGTACTGTCAGTACTCTACTCCAAAACATAAATATGAAGGATGGAATAGAAACTTTAGCAATGTTGGGACAAGACCTTAAAGTGGTATCAGAAAACTAACCACCTCCACCACCCAAGTGAAAAACAATTACTATTTCACAATTATCTCTCAGATGTTTCCAGGAGCATCACTTCGAGCATTTTTTCGGGTCAGGTAGCGAACAACAGCATCCTCAACCCTGAAAATATTAATAAAAGAACACAAACCAATTAGAAATAGTTTTTGAAATCTAATATATTTGAAGGCCTACATTACATCAAATGAATAAAAGATGCAAGACATCTTTGTCATATATTCTAGTTTTCCTCATATGTGCATTAGATAAGCTTTGAAAAATTTTGCTTGTATATTTATCAACTTTTGAGAATAAACACTAAATCTTTTGTTATTTATCAAAAAAATTGTCTAATTATTATAATTAAACAAACCAAAGCATCGGTCCTGATAAACCCCTTTATATCAACTACACCTACCCCTCAACCCATTCTAAAAAAATAGGATTTCGCGAAATAAGTTTTTAATATTGAACAATTCTTCTTAAAAAATAATTGTAGAAATCATAACATTTATCTATCCAACCATAAGGAAGATCAGACGCTCCTCCCCCGATATTAAAAAAATTATGATGAATCCTAAATCTCCAGTACTATACTATTGGATCTATATTAAATGCCAGACTACCTTTATTATCCCCAAATCAGACCTAAAATACACTAGTGTTATAAAATGGATTCCTCTGAAATGAGTTTGTATTTAAAGTAAGCAGGGGATGTATCTACTTTTTAATGTACTTCAAATCAAATCAATGGCCTATTCACCCTTGCTCATTTTGTAGGAAGCTTGTCAATTTCCTATCAGTAGTAGTTACCATCTAAGAAGCATGGAACAGACACTTAGCCTACAAAGTGCTGCGTTGCGTCTATAATCAGTGTCACACAGACACACTTTCTTTCTTAAACTGCCTGTTTCAAAAGTTGCCACTCTCTTCATTCTTCAACTCTCAATTTTAGCAAGCAAATGAATACCAACATTAAGGTCATATGTCAACTGAAATATAAAGCAAATACTATTCATGCATGCCTCACAGGCTCACACCACAAATGAAAATAGCCAAATAGGTAAGTAGCATAATGCTTACCACGGTTGATTGTAGAATTCAGCACATTGTTCATTTTCAGTATTCTGGCTAACATCTCCAGCAACGAGCTTCAGATCCTTGCTCTGAGAAGCGATCAAGGCATTAATAAACTCTGCTGGGGACTGACTAAAGCCGAGAAAAAATGCCCGTCTCCTATGATGTTCATGAATCTTCTTTATTGAATCACAGATCAGTTCATCAAAAGCATCAATATCTTTGTGCCTCTCAGTGCTTGCCAAGAATGCAGACATATCCTTCTCTAGGGGAAGAGGCACATCAACCTGCACATCATAACACGTACTTCCGGCTGGACCATTTCCAGAAAGCTTGATTTTATGCTCCAGGTGTATAGGCCGTGGCTGTGACAAATGCTGCGATATCTTCTGCGAAGCCACAGAGAATTTCATCTTGTCTTCCCCAAACACCTTCTGGAGAGAAGTGTCACACATGAAGAACGAAGGGTCATTCGGGCTCTGCAGTTTCTTAGCCTTCACATAGTGCCAAAGAGCAGCTATGATCCTAGCTCGCGAGTCAAACTCAACCCCTAAAACTCTAGCCAGTTGCGGAGAAACCACAAACTTGTCAGGCGAATAATTCATCGCCATCCTAACCACCGCAGTGAATTCCTTGTCTCCTTTCCTCTTCACTTCAAAACCATCGCGCTGCTGTGCAGCCGCAGAACGGGCACTATCCCACACAACAACATGGTTATCCTGGTACAAACCCTGATCCAAGTATATGGTAATCTTCTTGAAAAAAGCCGAGAATTTTGGATATTCCTTCGTCGAAATCCCTTCCGCCACAGAATCCTTACCATCTTCCAACACCCTTCCGGTTATCCTAAGCGCCCAAGAAGGCTCCTCCACACCATTCTTCCCAGGCTCCACTTTCACCTGATTCGAAAAAGTGTTGTAAACATAAACTCTAAGCGTTTTCCTAACACAGCGAGGGTTCCTAACATTCTCCTGCACATCGATTTTCTTCCTAGCCAAAGCAGAGTCTATTTGAGTCTCGAGTCCCAGCAACTTGGCGTAGATTGCGGATTCTGGCACAAGCTTTGCCACCTTTTCCGGAACCACCTTATTATAGGGAAAGCTTCTCTTTTTCCGGGGCGGCGCCACGGTAAGTTCCATGGTCTTGAACGCAGAGGATTGGCTGGCGTTGGAGGAGCCCTGAGGGCGTGAAGGGGGTTTCTGACTTGCACGCTTGGGAGGTGTGGGTGCTGCCACGTGGGCGTTGGTGTTTGCATTGTTGTGCACTTGAGGATGAGGATGAGGGTGTGGCTGTTGTTGTGGTGCGAGCACGTGGGTTTGGGGTTGTGAAAGCTGAAAGTGGCCGTGGAAGTGTGACGTGGCACCTTGTGGTTGAGGCTGCGTTTGGGAGAGAAGGTGGTTCATGGGGATGGAGGGTGTTCCAGGGTTGGTGAAAAACGACGGCGTTGCAGCATTCTTGGTTGGGTTGGTGTTGTTCATTGCTGAAAAATCTAATCTTAATCGCTTCTTGTTTGGGAGAGCATGGAAACCCTAATTAGATGGGGGATCGAGAATTGAATGAACCAACGAATGAGAATTGGTTAATTAATGGTTTTGAACTTCGTTGGTCTTTCTTCTTTGCGCCATTGCGCATCTCAAATTTCTTTTCCTCAAAACGACGCATAACATGCGGTTCCTCTCACTCACCCAATCATATGCATGGGCGTTGAAATGGGCCTGACCCATCGGGTCAGTCCATTTAACTTGCGCTAATTACCTCCTGCACCTCCTTATTTTCAAATATCCCACGACTGTCCTCCATGGAACCTCCGTCTAAAACTGCCACTACCGTTGCTCCCTTTTCCTCCGTCTGAAAGCGTCCAACACCATAGTTGCCTTCCATGGGTCATTGTGTGACATCGTTCGTTGCTCTACGTCGAAGAGGTAAATTCTAAGTTTTTTTTGGATCTGGTTATAATTCTGGATTGGAGAATCTAAAATAGAAAAAAATAAAATAAAATAAAGCACTTCTACAATGATTATTCCGAAAAATATGTAGCACTTGATTTGAGTGGTACTATGTATGATTCTTTTAAGTAAAGTTGTGAGTCAAATCTTGTGAATGAAAAATAAAGATCTTACTAAAAATAATCAATTAATAGTTAATCATCAATCAAATTAATGAATCATAGTGACCCAAAAAATATGTTTTTTTCTTCTTCTAAATTGTCCATTCTGAAATCATGTACAATGAACAACTGAGTTATGCACATGCATACATAATTCTGAAACGTGCAATCCAAGATTATATATGCATAATTTCGAAAGCAATTGCCTTAACTTGTTTCTTTTAGTGGGCTGCGCTAGATAGGATGGATCAAGAGGTCAACTTCTCTGGTGCTAATAATTTTCTTTTTAAATTAGGGTTAAATACTTTTTTTCCCCTATAGTTATAACTGCTTTTCATTTTAGTTTCTATGGTTTAAATATGCTTATTTGACCAATATAATTGCCTTTTTTTTTTTTTTTTAATTTGATCCTCGTCGTTAAAAATGCAAAAAATGTGGAACTCAGTATGCATTATGCAGTTCACAGTATGTATTATGTAGTCGATCAACAAATAAATACATTATGCAACAGTCACCACAATATACCTGAAACACACAATGCATTATAAGCCAAGGCCATGTACCTATTCATCCTTCTTAACTACTCATAAAATCAAGGGACGTTGTATTATTATCCTATTAAAATTTTTAAAAGAGGAGTAATGGAAAAAGCAGTCAAAAGAAAGGGATGAGTTGGTCTTCAATCCTTCTTTATCTTCTACCTTTATCATTTTTTATTAGAGAAAAAAAAAATAAAAAACTATCATGTCAATGTCCAATTCATTGAATTCAAATAAGGATATTTTTTTTTCTATAGCATATAATAATATGACACATCATCTCCACTTCACTGTAAACGACGTCACATCACAAAATTATGTAATCAGTTAGTTGCAGCGCAACCTCACAAAGGGTTAATATAGTAGTATAACAGTAATCCTAAAGTTATTTTATATTGTGTTTGGAGTAACGTTGGAGCTTACAAATGTAAAACCCATGCCCACTAATTACGAACGTGGTTTTCTAATTTTTTTGCATTGTCAGTTCAAATAGCATGTTAAAATCAAATTTATTCTTAAAAGTGCTTTTGATTAAAGATTAAAAATTTAACTCCTGTAATTATCGAGATTTTTCTATTAAGTTTTAGTATAAAATTATTTTTGAAATATTTTTTTATATTTCATATTAAATTCAACATTAATTAAAATTAATTTTACAAAATTAAGATTATTAAACACACTAACAGTCTCATACCTTTAAATTTCTATAAATAAATATACTTTTTCAATAAGTTTAATAATAATGTACTACCAGTATAAAAAAAAATTATTATTTAATCATAAATTATTAATATGTGACTTTTGAAGTGATTTTGTAAAAAGTTAAAAAATTATCATATATAATAATCTTATAATTAAATTAGAGTTTAAATTTATTAATTTTATATTGTCAGTCATGGTTTTTTTTCTTTTTTAATTTTTTGTTCAATTTTATTTAATGTGAAATCTTTTGATTCAGAATCCTATATTCTCCATTTGGTAGGAGGGAAAGAAATACAACAAATAGAAATAGGGGAAAAGAAAAATAGATAAATAAAAATAAGTGAGAAATAAAATAAATTCAAAATAGTTTGTTTTAAGAGAAATAAAGAAAAAAATAGATATGAAACAATCTCAAATAACAAAGCAATTAATGAGATTTATGGATGACATGTTTTTACTTTTCAGGAAACAATGGAGATCAAGTCGAAAGAAGAAGCATGCAGAGTATGGATCCATTCAATGGTACGAGATGCAAGTGACCAATAGGTGTCAACTCGTAGGATAGTGTAGTGCAAAATTAATTATATGTATAGTACATAAAAGTTGAAGTACATAAATTTATTTTAGCTTCTGAAAAATTTAATGCATTTTAATTTCTTGTGAGCATTTATTGAAAAATTCATCCAATCAAGATAATAATTTATAATCGCAATAGTAAATTTTTTAAAGGACTTCATTTTTCAGCCAAAGCTAATTGCTTCTTTAAGTAAAACTCTTACAACAACAAAATAAATAAATAAAAAACAACAACAACGGAAATTAAAATTCATTTAGTATCAGTTTTCTTTCTTCCACAAAAACAACAAAGTAAGCAATTCTGTATTAAAGTGAAACAGCGTTAAAATTGTACATTTGATTTCATTAAGTTTTTGCTATGTACGAGTACGGAGTACCAAAAGTAAGACAAATAAAGACAATATGCATTTGACTGATATTCAATTTAAATTTATGAGCTATTATAACTTTCTGATATTATTTTTTATTTTATGAATAAAAAAACTTAATTAATTAAATTAAGTGCCACTTTAAATTAACGTCCCAAAAATAACTGCAGGTTTATCCGTTTATGTAAAAGAGGCAAAAGAAAGTAGTAATAGACATAAAAACCAATGAATCATAATTATTTATGAAGGAAAAACACCCATCAATCATTACTGTCTTTTAGAATGAACAAAAAGTGTTTCATCCTTAAGATTCATGCACGATTTGATGACCAATAATTAACCAGCAGCACGCATATATAGTGATTCAATTATTACTCAATTCTATTTCTATGGGGGCGCAAAGCCCTCCCCGGCTCACATTAGTGTGGCCCATAGTAAAAACCGGACGAGGAACTAAGGTGTTTTTTTAATAATTAATGCAAATTTGGATAAGCACAGCGAACAGTAAGGGGAACATGCTCATCAATGCTGACAACTACCATGCATCGCACAAAATGTGTATCACCCTCGTGTCCGTACGATCTTACTCAAGTCAACGGTCAAGGTTAAAGTACAAAAATCAAACGGTGAAGATCTAAGGTGTAGGGAAGTTAATTTGTAATGTCTTGGTAGATTCTATGATCCTATTTCTTAGTTAATTATATTATAGTAATGTGTTGGAGAATAGTGATCTTATAAGCTTGTCAGCATCGCAGTTACAGAGAAAAAGAGAGAGAGAGAGAGAGAGAAAGTGTAATGGCAATGGCAACAATGGGAGAGAGTCCACGAAGCCCAGAAGCGAAGTTGGGGATGCGAGTGGAGGATCTTTGGGACGTTCAGGAGCCACAGTTGAGTCCCACTGAGAAGCTCAACGCTTGTTTTGAAAGCATCCCTGTCTCTGCTTTTCCTTTGGATCCTTCAAACACAGGTACTCATTCATAAAGCATCACCTTTATTCACATATTCATCTTTGATCATCAAAACCACGCCAAGGGTGATTGAATTACAAAGAAAAAAGTGATTTTGATTCTGCCCAGATGAAAATTGACACAGTATTTGATGAAAGTTATCTGATAAATTGAGTAGTCTCACGAGATTGGTTTAGTGGTGAAGAGAGGAGGAAAAGAGAAAAAGGTTGCAAGTTTGAATCTTCTTCCGCTAACAAAAACTAACAACTAACATTTGTCTATTCAAGAAAATACAAATTGAGTCATCTTATATAAGTTACGGTGTGTGTGTCCTTTATGGTTTGTTTCCTTTGGATTAGTTCTGAACGTGTAAATTTTTTTATTTTGTGTTTAGAAATTGAGATTAAATCAGACGCGACCCTAGCAGATGCTGTTAAGATATTGGCGCGACACAACGTATTCAGCGCACCTGTGGTGGATGTTGAGGCGCCTGAAGATGCTAGTTGGATGGATAGATACATCGGAATTGTTGAGTTTGCTGGAATTGTTGTATGGATTTTGCATCAGGTTAGACATATATCATATGTGTTACATATCAATTCAATTTTCTCATACCAATTCCTTTCACAGCCCTTAAACAAACAAATTTTGATTTCCTTAACTAATAATTAACAACTAATATTAGTCCATAAAAAAATAAATAAGGATGGGGAGGAGCACACATGAATCTGATACTTTTTATCACTGTTTGTATTTTTCGATTTATTTAATTCAAAATATGCCGCGAATTGAATCTAGTACTACAATTATATCTGCTATGAATGTACAATTGGTGCGTGATCAGTGTTTTTTTTTTACCTCCTCTGAGGTCATGGATGATTGCATTTATACTTTTTTATTGAAAAATTACATCTACCTTCCTTATATCTCTATTGTATTTTCAAGGGTACCATGTGTCTGGTTTGTGAATAAAAATAAGATGTGTAGTTTTTTAAAAATCATGAGTGTCAACGTGTAAAAATAATAATACATAAAATAAGAAAAGTAGATTTAATTTTTAAATCAAGAAGAGAATAAGTGTAATTAATGCTAAACTTAAGGGATGTTAGTGTAATTATCTCTTAAAAATGATATGATATACCTGATGCTGGTGGTTGAAGTCATTTTCTTTGATGTCTTAATTTTCACACTAAACCAATGTCACGATATTCTTGACAGTCTGAACCTACATCTCCTAGGTGTCCATCCACTCCATCCAGTGCAAGGGCTATTGCAGCTGCAGCTAATGGAGCGGCTTTTGCTCTAGAACTTGAAGCCTTAGGCCTCGGATCTGCTGCAACAACTGCAGGAAACTTTTTTGAGGATCTCACTTCTTCTGAACTTTATAAGAATACCAAGGTTATATATCTGCCTTTGCAATGTCAACCTAGAAGAGTTTTTCTTTTAAATGCCTCTTGTTCTAGCTATTTACTTATTTTGATTAATCTCATTTATTTATTTAATTATGAGTTTAATGGTTATGCATTGTCATGGTAAAAACTTTTACATTGTCAATCAATCAAAAATCATCGTTGGTATGACTTTTGAGATCGTTAGTCAACAAATTTATCATATACGTTGATTTGTGATTAGATCATTATGGAAAATCATTTCACACCATCAGTGCATAACAAATTTTCTCTATAATTATTTCACTAGCTAACTTTTTTTTAAAGAGAACATTAGCTAACATTTTAGCAAACAGGTTCGTGATATTTCAGGGACATTCCGCTGGGCGCCGTTTCTTGCTTTAGAGAGATCAAACTCATTTCTAACCATGCTCTTGCTGCTTTCTAAGTACAAGATGAAGAGTGTTCCTGTGTTGGATTTAGGCTCTGGTACAATTGATAACATTATTACACAATCTGCTGTGATTCATATGCTGGCAGAATGCGCTGGACTTCAGTGGTTCGAAAGTTGGGGAACCAAGAAGCTATCTGAAGTTGGTCTTCCCCTGGTGACAGGAAATCAAATCATCAAGGTATGATCCTGTCTTAAGTAGGAGTTTGGCATCAACTGATTGGAACTGGCATATATTAGCATCAAAATTAGTTAAGCCAAATTATATCACAATACACCTTCCACAATTTAAAATAGGACCGGTATAATGCTATACTCTACTGTAAAAAATTATCATATGGTGCATTATAAAATAATCCTTCTTACAGTATGCTATGCCTATAGTAACTATAATCCATTAATCCACTAACCCTCACAAACACATCCTTGCCTGCATGTACTGCATAGGCATAGTTTAATGCCTTTCTTGAACTACACTTAAGATGGTATACTTTACGCTCTCCACGGCATTGAACCATGTCAGGTGTGAATTTTCCATAATTTTACTGCATTTGGAGTTAAACCTATCCTACAAATCTTAAATTTGTATACATAATGACAAATACTCTGAACTTGGAAAAGTAAATTACTTCGTTTTTCCTTTACAAGTAAGCTTGTTGATCTTGATGAACTTCATAGTGGGCAATTTCTTTGTTTTCAGGTTTATGAGGATGAACCAGTCCTCCAAGCATTTAAAGTAATGAGGAAAAAGAGGGTTGGAGGGGTGCCTGTAATCGAAAGAGAGACCAAAAAGGCAGTTGGTAATATAAGTTTGCGAGACGTTCAATTCTTGCTAACTGCACCAGAAATCTATCATGATTATAGGTAAGTCATCACATTGAATCTGACAGAATGAGCTTGTTTAGACTGCATTGCCCATATCTTCTTTGTTTTGTTCTATCTATCTGTTTCATTTCTTGCATACTCATTGGATATTCACACTAAAACAGAGGTATTACAGTAAAGAACTTCCTGACTGAGGTTAGAAGCTACTTGGAGAAGAATAAAAATGCATCCCCAATGTTAAGTGAATATGTCACATGCAAAAAGGACTGCACAATCAAAGAATTGATTCAGCTGCTTGATCAAGAGAAGATTCATAGAGTCTATGTAGTGGAGGATGATGGGGATCTGCAAGGACTAATCACACTAAGAGATATCATCTCAAGGCTAGTACACGAACCGCGTGGCTATTTTGGTGATTTCTTTGATGGCGTTCTACCGCTGCCTGCAAACACCAGAGTTTAACAGGCAAGGTTACAAGGGAGAATAACCTGCTGGTGCAGCTTTTTCTTTTTTGTTTTTGAAATATTTTTTTCAAGTAAAAAGGGAAAAAAAATACAAATAGATCTATGTGCTTCTCTTCAGGGTTGAAGACGAGTGGTTGGATCTTTATATAACGTGTAGGCAGTTTGCAAGTTAATTGCATCACTTTTATTAAGTGTTAGAGTGAGATTTGTGTGTACTGTAAATTCTGGTGTAAGTGTAAGTAACCATAAGTTTTGTTAACTTTTGAAATGCATTTTCTTTTCCCTTCACTATGTGTTTCCCTTGCTACGATTTAGAATAATATTTGGCAAATTATATCACCTCACATCTTATTAAGATGACAGGGTGCTTAAACAGAAAACCAAAGCGAGGTCATTGGCCTAGGAGCTTATAGAACCGCAGTTATTGGTGACCTAGAAAATGAACATTTTGTAACCAATCATAACGAAACAAACTCATTTTTCTTGAGGGTTGGATTTGGAGCGTCTGTGACTTATGTTTCGTATAATGTATTCCAAGCAGTTGAGACTCCTTGTTTAGCATCCGTCGTGCGCGATGTAGGAAGTTGACAAAAACACAGAAAAGGATGACACATGAAAACCAGGAAAACTATCGTGTAAAAGTTGCATTGAAACTATCCCACCCTCCCCTTCCTTTCCTTTTCAAACTAGACTCTTAAAGTGAATGGTTCAACATGAAAAATAAAATAGAAAATTAAACTGTTATTATTTTCTCTCTAAAATGCACCCTTTAATTTAAAGAAAAATGCTAACCAGAATCTTAAAAGATACTAATTAAGAAATAAAAAAAATATAAGTATGATGTTTCATATTACTAAGATATTTATAATTTATTGATTTTTTATCCATAAATGTTGACAAGATTGTGCATTAAAATTGTCAAATCCGACTCTTTTTTTCCCAGTTACCAGTAGACTAGGTCGAATAATACTTCATCAATGACGCGGCAAATGACCAAAAACTAAATCGACGTGGTGTTAGGTTTACACAAATTAAGACACAACTCGTGTGTAATTTTGCTGCTAAGTGTGACTGGTAGCTAGCTAGGATGCGGACAGGTGGACAATGCATCGCCATATCATGCCTTCTCAGTTCTCACCGTGTAAAGTTTCTTAACCTAAACAGGACCGTTTCTTTCCTAACAGAAAACATGGTATTTTAATTTAATTGACGGTTCAACATCAAAGAATAATATGGTAAGAGTCCGAAGCCATTACATCTTGATTTTCCTGAATGAAAATGCAGATGCAATGAACATGCAACAATCTCTAGCTATTAAAACCGTAGGCAAACTTGACAAGACTTTCAACAAGTAAATATCCACTAACTTGCTAAACACGGGAGAGAATTCCACATGGGAAAACGACTTTTTATATTCCAATGCACAACTGCCATATCGGCAAAAATGAAGATTCATAAAAACAATAACGAAGAACCCCATTCACAAATGAACAGACAAATTATCTAGTTTCAGCAAGTCCGATGCAATAACATGAAGTCTCAATTCAGGTAAATGACTGGCTAATGTATACTTATGAGAGTTCATTTCAGGAGGAAAAAGTAAACAGAGTGCAACCCCTGACGAGTTTAAATGTTGCTCAGGTAAAACCAGGAGGCAAAGGCAAAGTAGCATTATCCACATGGCCAGAGCTACTAATTAAGATTTTAATATGAAGGAAGTCCAAACTATTGCCAAGAAAGGTGCACAAACGCATCATCTGAAAGTGCTGTTAGGTGTTGAAAGATAGTGAGATAAACAACGAATGGACAAAGAACATCATCGAATTAATAACTAATGCATAACTTCCAACAATCAATCTTATTGGATTATTGACAACATTAAATATGCAAGCTTTTCATGAGCAAATTTCAATCCTGAGTAGATTCAGTCTTCACTACTCCTATCATCAGCTAAACTATCCAGTACCACTACCAGGTAAGAAAATCAGTGTCCTTTGATTATAAAGAAAGCTGGCAATTATGCAAACTGCAGATATGTAAATACACAGGATCTGAATTTATGATAGCTAATGAGTGTACTGTTTCAACAAGTATAAACAACACAGATAACCTGTATCAGACACTATATACAAAAGATATTACAGTATTCGAAGAAACATGAAAAAAAAAATCTTGTTTGGATTTGGGGAAGGGGCTTGGAAGAAGAGTCGAATGTCACAAAATCCCATTCTAACATTAACACCTGTAAAATATAACACCTATCCAAGTAGAAATACACATGACACAGGAAACCATTTTCTAGTAATCCTCATAAAATGAGTTCACCTGCTAAAAGCATCTTTTATGATATACTATGTACTTTTCCTCCTTATGTGATGCAATACAGCCGGGGATCCTTCAAATAAATCTAATAGATAGGTCTCTAGATCCTCTGGTGTATACTTAATGTACTTCCCCACATGCCTTCCCTCTAACTGAATCCTAAACCTTCCCACAAACGAGCGGTATGCAGGAATCACCTTCTCTGATATAGATATCCGCAGCTCCTCCCGAAGCTGATCATCCGGTACCTTCCAAGCTGTCTGAACCCTGTAAATTTCTTCAAAACAAGCATTGAAACTCTTGAACCTCTCCTTCAAAGCCATCTTCGATGCATTATTGGAGCTCCCTCCAATCCCTTCATCCTTCAAACAAGATAAGGCCTTGCTCCAAGAGGCTCTGAGATACCCTGTAGCATACTGGCGTATCTGACCACGGCGTTTCCTAATCCAATTATCCCCCAAGACCCTCCCAAGGTCAGAGTCCTTCACTTTCCGCACGAGGTAATACAGATTGTTCATCAAAAACACCTGCTGCATCGCACTGTCTTCATAAAGCTTTGACTTCTCCTCAAGATTGTACTCAAGCTCAGACATGAGCAGCAGAATCCACTGTCCCAAGGGCGACATGGCCTCTAACTGCGAACCATCACCACCAAGATCATTTTTAAACCGATAGAGATCCTCCTCACTAAGCTCCAGAAGTGAATCCATAGGGTCACCATAATCAACAAGCAACCTGAGATAATTCATAACATAACGAGGCAAAGGATGAACATCCCCGGTTATGACCGGCTTCTTGGAAGTCTCATTCCTAATACAATTCTCAAACTCAGCAAAAGTCCCTTTTGCAGCCTCACCAAGCCCACTCAGCACTCCATTGGCCTCACCAATCACAAACTCATCAGAAACCATTGCCTGCAAATCAGGCATAGCATCCCTCAAAGCCTCATACATGTCCAAAATGCGAAACAACTTCTCTGGCGACCGCTTACAAATCGCGATAGCCTCACCGAAATTCAGCAACTGCATCACACAGCCCTTAGCAGTCTCATTGAAGCAAATCTCCTTCAAATCATCCAAATCCCCAAACAAACCATCACACAGCCTCTTCTCACCACTGAGAAGCACTCCAACAACAACCTTAACAGCCTGAACCCAATTCTTCATCTTCTCATCCAAACTCCTCCACTCAACCTTCTGAACCTCTTCAATACTCAACCTCTCAACACCGAGAATAATCAAACACTCATCCAAAGCGTCACGACGGACGCTACTATAAACCTGAAGACACTCTCTCTCATAACCAGACCTAACCATGCGATCGATGATTTCTCTGAGGTCCTGAACGGCCTCGGGACGCACCAAATCGACGAACAAGTCGTCGCCGAGGCTGGCGCCGCGGTCGTGGAAGCGGCTCGAGTCGACCTCGCCGAAGCTCTCGAGGGGGGAATCGTCGATTGCGCCGTCGTGCGAGCCGAACGAGAGCGAAACCCTCTTGATCGAGCCGTAGCGGCTCACGGCGTCGAGGGGGATCGTGTTGCAAATCAGCACGTGCCGCAGCTCCTCCTCGAGCCGCGACATGGCGAGCTGAATCGCGTTCTCGGCGCGGTCCGCAATGACATGGACGGTGCGTCCCAGGGCGGATGAAGGCGGCGGCGCGATCGAGAACTGCTCCATCCAGTGTATGATCTCGTCGACGGCAGAGAAGTACTCCGCGGGATTGTTCGGAGGGTTGAAGAGCGACGTGGATTGACGCGAAGGCTCGCCGGAGAGAGAGGCATCAGCGAGAATCACTTTCTCCGCGGCTTCAAAGCGGTCGAGGTCTTCTTCATCAGAAGACTTCGAATCGTCGCCGTTGATGAGGTCGGAGATGCCGGAGAGACGGTTATCGAAGGCGGAGAAGATCATAAGCATGTCTTCGCGATCCTCTTTCGCCGCCCTGAGACTCTTCACGATCTGCTGAGCCGTGGCGAGGACGCGGTCGTCTCCGCCGACGCCGACGCCGCCGCCGAGACTGGTGGTGGTGGTGGCCATGTTTTCCTCCACCCAAACACGGTTCTAGGGTTTCTTAATTATTTTTTTTAGTTTTTTTTTTTGTCTGAGATTGGTGTGAAAGCAAAAGAAGAGGGTGAAGAAGAGTGAAGAGTTTGGGATTAGGGAATTGTTGGAGTGAGAAGGCAAAAAGAAGATATGCTGTTGGTGAGCATTATTCTCGGATATGTCAGAATTTTGTTTATTTTTTTATATATATAAAAAAAGGTGTTGTTGGGGATTGTTAGGGAAGAGAGAAAAAATGGGGGAAGAAATAAAGATAAAGAGTATTTTGGCCGGCTTAGTAATAGTTGTTGGTGTGAGGCATTGCTAATCACGCAGTGGACTTTTTATGGGACTTTGAAAGATTTTGCTTGCCTATACGATGACGTGCCTTATGGTATCGGTTCTTATTTATTTTTTGGGTAAACAAACTAACCTTTTCCTTTTACTAAACTCACACGAATCACAATGCGTTCTACACTTCTACGTACAAAATCTAAATTCTTCATTTTTTTAATATCTAAAAGTTTAGATAAATTGAGGCTAGAATTTTTATTTTCTTTGATTTGATTTTATTTCATTCCCTCTTGACTATACTTATGCTCGATTTGATTGAGTCAACTCAAGATAGACACAAAATGGTAATTTCTTAAAAAATTAGACTTGTTATTTCACTCTCAAATCCAAAACGAAAGTCTTTTTGTTTTGCTTTCAAAATCAATTTCCAAATGAGTGGAAGACCAATTAGTCCTCAAGCAAGAAGAGAGGTTCGTGATATAGATATTATCATCCAGTAAAGGAGAGTGAAAGACATTAATAAGAAGATCTTAAGTTCCCCCTAGCTGAGCGAGCGGATTAAGAAGGGGGTGAGTAACCTCTTCCTCCTCTTACCCTAAAACGTTGTGCCATTCCTCTTGAGGGCTTTGCTACTAAAGAGACTTATGAAACTCCGATTGACTTGTTTGCTTTACTCTATGCTAAGAAGCTGATTGTGCAATTTCATCTGTTGGAGGTGTAATCACAATAGTTAGGTCTACTCTAAATGTAGTTCCATTTGAATTTCCTTTTAGTTTTATATAATATCTTTTTATCACACGCACTAAACGTAAATATCATCCAGAATTTGAATTGTTATGGCTTTTTTTTTTTAATATCCAATATATACTAATACATGTTAATCGAATATCTATCTACTTATATCTATATATCGGAACTCATCCGACAAAGACATGTCTCAAGTTTACTGGACACTTGCAAATATACTTACATATTACCAATCAACAAGATTATCAGATTTTGTAAATACGAATTTGATCCTTACCAATTAGACAAATATTTTAGTGGTTAAATTCTTCTTTTTATTAAAACAAAATCTCAATTCTAGACTTTTTTTATTCGTTGGAAATAATCTAAATTCTTTTTATATTATGGAAATATTCTAAATGCTGGACTATGAAAATTTAAATTAGATTATATTAATAATTAATTATATACATAGAAAATATAGTTAGAATTAATTTTTGCTTTGGTAAATTTGTTAAAAAAATGATTTTAAGACAATTTATTTTTAGATATAATAAAAAATCATTGTAAGTATATAGAAAAGAGCATGTATGACCATGAAAGAGAAAAAAATTGTTGGAAAATTTGAAAGTAATTTGAGGATGACGTCTAATTAACAATGAATAAAATCAAATACTAATAGTGATAATACTATACTATTGACAAACTTATAATCAAATCATAATAATAACTAGATATTCACAATCATATTAAAGATCATGTGTGACATTTATAAATATTTAAATATGCAATCTTAAATTTTATAATAAAATATTACTATTATTGTGATGCTTAAAGCATTTTTTTTCAAATTTCTTATGACTAGTTTAGCACTTAAATGAGCGGAATTTTGAGCCGAAAAAAAATTATGTCTTAGTAATAAGAAACTTTTAATTCAAACTATTTCAAATATAAGAAATTTCACATGATCAAACATGAGTCTACGAGCATGTCTTATAAGAGGAAAGGGGAAGGGAGATTTTTTGTGATGGTCCTATTTGACTGCAGTAAGATTGTTTTTTTTAATAGAAGATATATGTATTTATTTTAAAGAAAAAAGAAGAGGGGATGGAAAGAAAAGGGTTAAGAAATTAAAAATGAGCGAAATTCACCGTAAGAAATCAAGCTCATGCACTATTTCATCAAAATAAACATTTTTAGAAAGTATTTAACTTCTTTTTTTTGGAGAGGTTTCTTCTCTTTCAAAAAAGAAACGAGATCAAATATGCTTTTTAAAAGACTCTTTAAAATAATTGTTTTTAATAAATAAAAAAATTCCAAAAAAATAAAATTTCTACTTAAAAAGAAGAAAATCTTTTTTTTTTACCAAACACCACTAAGATGTTTGGACAGGATTATTTTTAGGGAATCTTTTTGAGGATAAAGTTTTTTTTTTCAGAAATTTATGTTTGAGAAAATAATCAAAGTGATAAAAAAATGTTGTTTCCTATGATATAAAAAAACGTTTTTGTTATAAGAAAAAATGCGGAGATTATAATTAAAATAATGTTGTTTTCTACCACAATTAATTTTTAATTAAATGTTAAGTCAACTGCTATATATATTAATTTTGTTTATACGATCTTAATAAAATAAATTATCTAAAACTCATTTTCCCCTAATATATACAAATATAAATCTTATTTGTAAAATTTATTCTAACAATAATTAATTATAGATAATTGATTGATAAAATAAATTTTTTCCATGGTCAATCTGAACACATGCCAGTAGTATTATCTAGTATTAGCACATGACTAATAATCAAACATAATGCTTATCCTAATATGCACACTGGCTTACATATTTTTGGTGTCCCTACTTGTAAGTGTGGCATTATTTAGTAAATGGCAGTTTATTTGACTTTCATGCTTTAGTATTGTTTTTAACTATTACTTATGTTTTGTCTAGTTATAAGATTATTTTTATAAGATTATTTTATAATTTTTAAATGTATTAATTATTTTTTCTTATATATTTTTTTTTCAAATATTAATGAAAAATAAACAAGTGAATAAAGAGATAAAAAAAATGATAATTTTGAAATCATAGTATAATTAATTGATAGATTTAATGTGATTAAGTAAATTAGTTACTTTTTTAAGGAATTAAAAAAATTATATTTAATGACGGAGGTAATATACTTTTAAATTATATTTTTACCTGTCAATCTCACTTGATTAAATAGAGGACATAAGTTATTATAAATCTCATCACATTGTCATGCCTTTTGATTCCAATAAATAAAAAACTATATTTTTACCCTATAAACTTTATATTACTTTTACATGAAAAAAGAAAATCAATTGAATTTTTTTTTTGGCAAAATATAGGTGTGATAAGTTGTGTAAAAAACGTGAGAAAAATGTTTATTTTTTGTTGTTGTTTTAATCCTTAGAAAAAAAATTGATTTGATTTTTCTAAAAAAGAAAAGGGTAAACAGAAATAAAGAGAATGATTGAGCGATTCTTATAGGAAGTTCTATTAGTATTTTTTATTATTATTTAAGTTCTGTTAGCTAAACAGTCTCATTGCTTGGATTCGACTTATTTTAATTGAAATCATTTAATTATAGGGGATTGTTAATGTACATATTTCTTTTTTAATTGAAGTGTATTAGCAACCTACACTAAAATATTTTGGAGAAAAAAAAAATCAAAAACTTATTTTACTTAATTAATTTAATTTAAAGACATTATAGTAATTTAATGTTTAGATATTATAAAAAATGAAAAAGAAAAACTCGTTTCTCTATCCTCTTTATTTTTTTCATGCACTTTTGAAACTCGTTGAAACGGCACAGGGCAAAACTCCCACGAAGCAACTAAAAACATTGTGACCAAACTTTTCCGAACACAAGCCTCGACACCATTCATGCTTTCTCACTATTTTGTTCTCAAATTTAAGAATAACTCTTTTCTCATATTTTAACACTATTTTGTTACGCCAGAATTATCGAGTATATTGCTTTTTTATTTTCTGTGAGGCTAATCCTGTTTAATTTTGTAACATTAATCTCTGATAATTTCTTTCTATCAATGTTTATCGAAACATCATCTTTGAAATGTTAAAAAACAAAAAAGAGATAGAGCATGGAACCATGGTCAGCCACTGTAGTAAATAAATAATTGAAAAAAGAAGAGAAAGTAAGAAAATTACAAAGTCATCATCGTTGGAAACCTAATATGGTTTTGTAGGGTAGAACATAGAAGGACCTCTTTCAAATGTGAGAGAAGACGAAAGGAGAGAGAAAGGGATTTGCATTCATTAAGACGTGAGATACGAGAGAGAGAGAGGAGAGAGAAATAAGATTTTTATTTTTAAATTAAATACTAAATTATTATTTTATCCTTAAAATAAATTAATGAAAATAAAAAATAATAATTTTTTGGTGTAGATTGTTAATGCACTTTAACTGAAAAGAGGCATGAGTATATTAATAATCGCCTTAATTATACTATCTATATTTATATAATACAATTTACGAAAATTATTACTTTAATTGTGTATATTTTAAAAGGTGAGTAAATATTAATTATTAAATTACATAATTATAAATGTCTATTTTATCTAAATTATAATGTGCATTATCATCTGAGTCAATACTAGAATATTCACGGCTGAAATATATATATATATATATAAAATTGTAAATAGTTTTTGACTTGAATAACTTTACCTACAATACTTTCCTTTCTTTAAATTAGTCTAAACTAATGGGAAATTATGTAATTTTATTTTTGAGTAAAGTCTCATTTTCTTGCCAAGTTCCGTTATTTCGTCTTTTCTTACATTCTTTTCGATGCACCATTCTGATTCAACTGCAACCCTTGCCCTTTGCATGTAAATTTTTATTTTTTTAAGCTCTCGTACCCTATGCTGCTATAGATAATCAGAAAGATAACATCAAATAGATTAATAGTTAGATTTATTAGTTTTTTTACAAAAAAAATATTATGTAGTGTAAGAATAAAAGTTTGACACTTGAAATCAATTAATCTTGTTATTCTTAAAATATTTTATATTATTGTGAATTTTATTTAATTCACACAGCTTAATTTATTTAATGGGATTCACATGAAATTTATCTTAATGTGTTAGAAAGAATTTATTGTTAGTGTTTTAATTTTACTATTATAATTAGAATATATTTGTTCAAGTAGTTATATTAAATATTAAAAAAATACCGTTCAAAGTAGTATTTATTGTTTTCCAGGTATTTATGATCTCTAAGAAAATATTAATAGGATAAATACTTTTTAAATTATCAATTAATTATAAATTGACATATCATTAAATTTTTTTGACTTTGTAATAACTATTTTAAAATATATAATTAATATGCCATTTTATTAGTTAATAATATTCCAATTTTGATGCTAACAATATATCAAAATTAGACTCTTTTTACCACTGTATATTATTTAATAAGAATTCATGCTAATTATACTTACCAGGATGATATTGATTTAAAAGCAATATATAAAAGAGTGATGCAAAATAATATATTAGTATTTTTTTTCAAATTTTAGTGTTTTTTTTTTACTACTTCCTCCATTTCAAAATAAAAATACAAATTAAACAATAACTTTTTTTTATTGATAATGTTATCAATATATTATACCATAATTTTTAATATATCTTTAATATAATTCATAATATAATTTTTTAATATTAATTCTTTGATTAATATTTTTGCAGTACATAAAAAGAAAAAAAAAACACTTTAATTTTAATAAAAGTTGGAAATAAAGTGCAAAATTTGGTTTTCGAATCGATCCAATTTTAGAAACTTCTAAATCACATTCTGAAATTCTAAGTGTGAAAGCATAATTGACAAGCTTGATATTTTTGGAACAAAGTTGATTCCGTCAAACATAAGAATCACTGAATTCATTGAAACATGCAATGGAGTTTTAATTATATACGTATAGCATAGAGTTGACCATTGATTAATTGAATGCTCTTTGATCTCAATTTTTATTAATCAACCAACTTTCTGGTCAAGGGTCTATTTCAATCTTATCCTTCTCATCTGTTGCATTTATTTTATTTCTGGTAGAATAATTGTATATTAATTTTTCTAGTCATTCGATAAACAGTTTCACGCTAGGAAGTGATGATTTTAAGAATTATTAATAGTTTTATTGACTTACACAACTTTTTGTCCCGAATATTTTTTTTTAAAATACTATTACATAGTTTTATTTTCTGTTAAAAACCATGGTTTTATTTCATTATATTAAAATTTTATTAAATTAAAGATATCTTTATAGATTAAATTTGAAGATTATTATAAAATTAAATAATCCTAATTTGAAAAATATAAATTTTATTATTTAATAATTAAAAATAAAGTAAAATATAACAGTTTATTTAATAATTATTTTTTACCAAAAAAACTCTTTGTCAAAGTTTAGAATTATATTAGTATTTTCGTCGGCCCCATAAAAAAATTTGTTTAGGAAAATATTATCATGCTAGTATTTTATATTTAATTTAATAATAATAACAATTTTTTAAATTATATTTGATTAAACTTTTATATTTATTTATAATTTATCTATGTTTTTTTTCTTGATTTTAAGTTATAAAAACCACCTCGATCCTATATATATAAAATAAAAGGTAACATTTTTTTCTAATTATAAGAAACATACCATTACTATATTATTAGATTTTTTAACCCCTAATTAATTGCAAGACGTATTAATGATTATATTCATCTTTCCATGGAAGCGAATGCATTTACTAAGCTGTCAAAAAAAGAAGAAGACATATTCATTAGTTGAAAAATAATCCTCTCTTTAATCATTAATATAATAGATAGTTTTAAATTAAAATTAGAATTTATGACAAATTAATTAATCTAACTATCTTTTATTAATTTTAATGAATTAGATAATTGTTTTTTTATAGGTGCGAAGGTATTACCATTTAGCAGCAGCCTGTGTTATTGTCTTTTATCTTTTTTTCTAATCTAATCATAAATTTTGCAACTTTCTTTTCTTTAGAAGGCATACGAGTTACATGTATCATAGTTACATGCAGTCAGAATTGTCTCAAAATTTCATTCTCTTTTATCTAAATGTAAAGTCGTCATAAGTACTTTTCAAAGTTTTGAAAGAGATAAATCAATCAAGTTACTCATTCTTTAATTAGAGTATCTAAGTTTCACGCTAATATCCAATTGTTTGAGCATATACCTCTTTATATTTATGAATATTCATAATGAAATGAAATAAGTATTTTTTTTAAAAGAGCATACGAAATCCTAGTCAAAATAATAATATGGCTTAGAGGGGTACTATAGCACTCCGGTCTTTATAATTTTCACCAAATTAGTTTGAAAGCTTAATTTCAATCTATATATGTTTTTCACTTTGACTTTTGTGTTTATCAAAATATCAATGACCTCACTTAAAATAGGTTAGGAAATACTATTTTCCACCCGAGTCCTAGCAACGCATTCAAATATAATCATTAATATAATAGAAAATGAAGTATTAAGATATTTTCTTTAGACCAAAAGTCTCCTCCAATCTACTAGGTTATAGATTAATCTTATTAATCTGTCATTAGTTCAAGAAAATCTTGCACATGAAAAAAAATTAAAAAATATAATTTTTTTTCATTAAATAGATTGTTCCTCTATATATAAATGCAACAACTTTACATCATTGTGTCAATCCTATGATTATATTAGACTCGAATTGGTCATCGACTCGATTAGGATACTACTGAGTCAAAGGTCAATCCAATAAGTCACTAATTTACTTATATAACCTGATTTATATTGAAAAAAAAAATCTAAATACTTTCATAACTTGCAAACTTTTACACTTAAAGTTTAACTTAAAATGAATTTTCTCATATGAGATAATGTTGTTCAGGTAAAAAAATAAAATAAAATAAAAAAGAAAAAAAATTAAAATTAAAATTTAAGTTAAAGAGAAACCCATTTTATTTTATTTTTTCTCCTAAAAATAATTATGAAAAAATTTATCCAAACAAACCATCAAATACTTGTTCTAACCTAGTATGGACAGTGTATACCAAACGACTCTTCTAATTCAATAAGTTAATAACTTTCAATTAAAAATTAATTTTTCAGATTTGAACTATTTTTCTAACTATTCTCTTGTCGAGCTTATCCAAACACCAACTTGAAAAACCTACATTCTATCTAATTTTGCAGAGAACCAACTCCAAAATTTCATTTT
Source organism: Glycine max (assembly GCF_000004515.6). NCBI lineage: Eukaryota > Viridiplantae > Streptophyta > Magnoliopsida > Fabales > Fabaceae > Glycine > Glycine max. The sequence continues at coordinate 4,389,159 of NC_038241.2, forward strand.
TATAGGATTCAAGATATTCGTCAAAATAAGAACCAACTCTTGTTAGGTCCTTACACACATTTTACATCTGGTCTCACTTGTTCCAAAACTTCACTTGTAACTTTCATGAGTTTGCTTCTTGGGTTAGGTGGGCTAAAACTTTTGTATCCACATCAGTACCGGTATTTCCAGCATAACTCCTTCATTTGACACAAACGGGAGCTCTATATACTATATAGCCAGAGCATTTAGTCAACCAAAAATTCTCATATTTTTTGTTTTCTCTCTCAAGTAAGATAATGATAAGAAATTAAATGGTCCAAGGATTACATAAGATGAAGTTAAATATGTAATTTATAAAACAGTTTTTATTTTACTTGTGTTAAAATAATACGATGTTGGCACTTGATTAATTATTACCAGTTGATTGATATTCTTATAACTATATAAATATACTCAACTTTACCCATCATCAATCAATGAATGAAATATCTGAGTTTTATCTTATTTTCGTTAGTTTTCTTTAGCTTTAGTGGTAGTCTTTTAGGTTAATTTCCAGTAGATAGAAAATTGCTTTGTATCAGATAATAAGTTAATGATCATATAGGCAGAGCTCTATATGTGCATTCACGATAACAAGTTTATGATCTATCAGCTATTACTGGTATGAAGAGTAATTCAGCCCAAAAGTTTATGCTGATAAGTTGTAACTAAAAGCAAATGAATGCTTTTGTTGTATCTTTAACTGGCCAGAGGTATGTAATCCATCTACCCACTGTTATTTATTATTTAATAGTATATTAGTATTGTATTAATTTGGTATATATTGTACTATTGCAGCTATATAGTCTATAAGTCTAACATGAACAATAAGAATTGTACAGACCATGCTTACTCCTTGAATAAAGTGTAACTAATAACTTTTACTTGAGGGTACTTAAAAATTATAAATGTTTAAGCCATAACATTTGTTATGGCTACATTTTTTTTTTCAAGAAAAGAAAGACCAGAAAAGAAAAGCTACTAGAACGTGCATGTGTACAAAGAAGCAGTTCAAGTTGCTGAAGTGGTTGCTTCACAGCTATCATGCACACAGGCTAAGACATCTTTGTAATCCCTTGAAATGGTAAAAGAATCGTAGACCTTTCCATCACTGCTTTTCTTGTATTCAAAGAGGAGAGATGAATGACTGAATGCTGTCAACTTGACAAACCCAAAATCGTAGTCTCTGTAAAGACTCCACTTAGGGGTTACTTGGCTGAAATTTGACAAGTGGCTTCCTGCTCCTCCAGCAACAACATGAATTGTTCCATTCACAACACCGGAATAGTGAGACCTTTCATCATTCACACATTGATTCTGTATATGGATTTTGTTCATAAAAAAATTAACATTTGTATGGAAGTTATTAAAAGCTCACCATTGTAACAGTAGGAATAATAAGTTTACAAAATGAATGAAGCAACTATCCATAGACCATTTCAATAATTTTGATAAGGATAAAAAGCACACCACGAAATGCATACAATGAGGAAAACAAATCATGGGCTTACCAACTGTGCAAGTTGGTTTGAATTTAAATAGAGCCATGACATATTTGGCTGTTATCCTTACCTGATAAATGGGGCATGTCCTTTCGTAGTTATGGACATGGCCATAAAATGCAATATCTACTTTATATTTCTGCCAAAGTCTCTGCAAACTCTCTCTTCCCATTGGCTCTTCAAATGAACCCTCCACACCATACCAAAAATCAGAGGAATATCCAAGCACACGGTGAGCAGCAAAAATCAACCAGGGTTGTTTCTGTCTGTCTACTGTTGCAAGACAATGCTCAATGAATTTGTATTGTTCAGATCCTTCCCTCCAATCATGTTCAGTGTCAGCTATGCAGAAGCGAAACATGCCATAATCCATTGCATACCTGGATATCCAGAATCTCGTTTATTATATATCAAATATGAAAAATATATTACTATATATCATTAGAATTATTGACACACATTTTTGTATATAACCAGGAATTATTCATTTAGAATACTAAAACATTTTTATGTCACAAGACATTTTATAAAAAAACTCTCACTGAGTTTAAATTAACTCAACTTTATACCACCTTTGTAACAAAAGCCAAACATGAATTTAAAATTTAAATAATTTTGTGGTGATATGTGTAGCACCATTCTTGAGGGCGAGTCCTGGTGCAGCGGTAAAGTTGTGTCTTGGTGACTTGTTGGTCATGGGTTCGAATCCGGAAACAGCCTCTTTGCATATGCAAGGGTAAGGCTGCGTACAACATCCCTCCCCCATACCTTCGCATAGCGAAGAGCCTCTGGGCAATGGGGTACGAAGTTTTATGTGTAGCATCATTCTTATAACTATTTGTAAACTTCAAATTTAAGAGTGTTTGTTTTGGATTAGTTCATATTGTGTTTGAAATGGGTAATCAGTATAATTTTAACAGATCTTTTGATGGGGGAAAAAAGATTATCCCTCAAATTTGATGTAATCCAAACATACATATAATTAAATGGTCAAATTTAAATTTTTCATGAATCTGAGTTTACCAAAAGTTTGCTCTGTTTTCAGCTGGAACAAAAAACATGTTCTGCGCCAAAACTCCGCATTCACCACCTGAATCTGTAGTGCTATAAAAGGATCCTGTGTTGGGCCAATCACGTTCATGATTACCACTGCATGATTATTAGACAATTATTGTTCAATATATATGTAATACATGAATCTAATTTACATGGCAACATAAGGTGAGGACAATAGGACAAACCTGGCAATCATATATGGCACTGTTGATGCAATTGGTTCCACTTGAGCTGTGAATTGGTCCCACTGCGAGAGGTATCCATTTGCATAAGTAATATCTCCTATGTGGAAAACAATGTCAATATTTTCTAAATCCTTGATGAGCTGGTCAGTGGTGTTAAGTGAACCAGGTTGATAGGCATTATACTCATTTGAACCATCACGTTCGGCCTGAAACAAAATGAAAGAAAAGTAAGTGCTTTTATCAATAATCATGCTCAACAGTCATCTTGCGACTTCATCATTTTTAACCTGACTATTATTCCAAATTATCAACAATTGTGCTCGGTTTGTATTGTACTTTTGCAGCTATGTAGTCTAACGTGTACAATAAGAATTTTACAGACCATGCTTAGTTTTTGCATACTAGGTTCTTCCTCCCAAAGACAGTTTCAGAGGGTCTTCTTTCTTCATATGAATTTTATTTTGAAAATTAACATTACCTTCCCCATGTCACCAAATATGATAACACGTTGCAATGAGTCCTGTCCAGGATATGGTGATGACTTGAATGAATATTTCTTGCTCCAAATATAAGAACCATTAGACAATAGATGCCCTAATTGATATGTATACCTGAAAAATATTTTTAATAAAAAATATAGAACAAACTTTGCCAGATCCGCATTGTGTTATAAACAGAAATGAATATTTGAATGCATACACTAAATTTGGCCAAAGGTTTTTGAGAAAACTTGTGTGTATGAAACCAGGGTCACGCCAACCAACAGTTCGTGCAGGTGAACCTGCAAGGGAGAGTAACAAAAGAACCACATTATGCTGCTATAGAAAAGCCTACTCCCAATTTTTCAAAAGAATAAAAAAGCAGCAATAAGAGTTTCCAACATTTACTTACTTCCAGCTGCAAAAGAATGCAATAACTTGCAATGAAATGTTGCAAATTCTATAGAAAAGATGAAAACGAGATTTGATGGCAATTTAAACAGGAAAGCCATTACTGGTTATGGACTTCTGGTTACTGAAAGCTACTTCTACTAAAACTTAGATTTTCAGTTCGTTATTTTGTACCCTCCCACCCTCCATTTCATAAGATGCTACTCTGGTATAATTTTCAAGAAATGAAGTTTGTTCTCCTTGATATATTCTGATGACACATTATGGGGAACATTATAGAAGGGGAAGATGTAAATAAACCAAGTGATTCCAGTTTATTCAGTTTTAAAGTAATTAATGCTTATGATGATTCCTAGTCAGGGTTCATACAATTTACAGAATGCTAAGCAGAGATTCAATTTAACATTCAGGTTTTCTAAAAAATATTAACTGGATCAGACCCTGTATGCAATAAAAACCCATTGTTGTGAGATGGCATTATGACCAAATAAACCATACCACACATGCTGTTACGACCGAATGTCAATGTTCCAGCAGGAGATTGCACTTGCGTTTTGCCCTTAGGACCCCACTCAACAAAGGGTGTAGCTTCATTTATGTCATATCCACTAGTCCAAGTAACTGTCATCTGCATAAGACAGGCCGAAAAATCCTAAAATCACTTCTGTAGTCCTAATAGTGGTTTCAGAGTGTTAAAACAAAATAGCATCAATTCCTAGTTCCGAAGTATCAAGTCAAACTTATAAAATCTAATAATGACATAATGTCAAACTAATAAAATCTAATGGTATCGTGTCAAACTTATAAAATCTAATGATATCTTGTTAGAACACTATCATCATTGGAGGGTTGTGCTCAAAATCTATTAATTCTATATAGGATACTTGTTAACTTGATGCTTCATATATAGCAACTGCATTGCTGAAGAAAAGCCATTATAGGAGAAATAGAAGTAATGAATCTTATTACTTGGGTGGGAAAAATATCAAGAACCTCAAAGCATGAAGATAAACTTACTTCATCCCAAGACTTTCCCTGAGCAAGTCTTGGATATAGAGGCACTTTAGGATTGACAAATGATATGAAATTGGAAACTGCCACAAGCTTAGGCTGTAGTGTTCAATCAGAAGACCATAAGTCAGCCCACAAATTATATACAAAGTCTGAATGAAGATAGGCTGGTTTCCCTATTAAGTGCATTAGTGTAAAATAGTGGCTGCAATGCTACATATAAGGTGAGAGTCAATTAACATGAGCATGCTTTAGTTAGCATGAGAAGGAGATACTAAATATAAGAACAGCAGAAAGAGTCTGGAAGCACATTTAACAGTCCGCCTGAAAATAGCGCAAAGGAGAAATCTGCACGTTGATTGATCAACTGGAACTTCAAAGAAGCTTTTCCTGTCTTCGTATAGTATGAGTTGGAGTAATTCATAAACTTGTACTGGTACAAAGTTTCAAACAAGTTACATGAGTAATGCATCACTTAGAAAAATAATCCAACCTGCCCTTTAATTCAATCAGAGATTTATGACACATACCTTAATTGGGGCTGAGCATATGTATGGAATCACTTCTTTTGGATCATTCACAGGTGGACAGGTTGATGCACTGCCATTTATAAAAAAGACTTTCACTTAGTTCTTTTAGCAATAATTAGATGCAGGCTTTGGAAACAACTAGATTTGAAAATTTCAGTTATTGAAGATTACTGCTAGGTACAGAGTTGAGTTCTAACTTTGCAATATTCAATATATGTCCATTTTGAGAAAGAGATGTGTAATTATTACTTGAACTTTGCAGGAGAGAAAACTCCAACCCAATCATCTGCAGATGGGTCAGGGTAATCAATATCTACTGTCACCCATTGTGTATCCTCACCCTGAAATCATACACATCAAAGCACAATTCAATGGTTGAAAGTTTTACATTCAACCAAACTATCAAGACTAACCGTTCGCAAAAAACAAATCCAATTATTTAATTTGTAAGAACTATGGCATGGTCCAACATAGAGTGTAACAAACTCTTTGACGCGAAAAATTATTAAATGGTTCTATAGTTCCGGTCAATCTCTACCTAACACTTAATCATGTCTTGTTAACTCTTTCATAAATTGAAATACTCAATTACATATAACGTGGAGATTGATCGAGACTATAGCATTCTGGTGGTAGTCTGAGACCATGTAATAATTTCTCCTCTAACAGACTCTTTTAAACACCTGTTTCACTATTGACGGATATATATTGAAAATCACAAAATTTGGTGGGTATTACTTCTTATTTAACGAGTGTATGAGTGTATACAAAAGAGTGTGTTGTTAGCACTCCTCTGGTTAAATTAGGAAAGTTTAAGGAACATGTTATGTTATGTTTGCTACCTTTGTGCCAAGAAGAGAAGGGGTGGCTGTGATGGAAGCGCTACTGTGGAGTGAAACAACAGCCTTGTGGATGGCAATCCTGGAGAGTGGTTGCTCTCCAAAACCATGAATGTGAGCAAAGCCATAAACAATGTTCAACTGGACCAACCAGGCCACTACCAGAACCAGATTCATGTTAACACGTTCTTCTATCTTCATCTTCATATGCTACTATTAGTCAAATTCACAAGAGATTGAATAAATAAGGTATCAATATGCATAAGAAAGAATCATTCCAATTTGACTTTTCTTCACAGTTGTGTTTATCACTCAACTATCACATGCTTCGGCAATACAGCGAGTAAGAAATTTGTGGGTCTTAACTTATTATTGCAGAATGCAGAGTTACCAAAGTATAGTCAACGATGACGGAAGTCCCGAAAGAGATGATGTTTTTTCTATTTTGGCTGTACCTCGTTTGTGTTAAGTTGCCCTAATTGCTTTCTGCATCTTCTTATTTATTTTTATTTTTAAATTTTAAATTTTATTTCAATAGTGTTACTATATACGAGTTTAGTTTTATTGTTTCAAAATTTAAATTCTACAAATCTATTTGTATATCTCAAAATAAAATTTTCAAAAGTTTATTTGTCATATATTTTCAACTAAACTTTTGAAAATTTATTTGTATATTTCAAAAGTTTATTTATGATACATCTCATAAACAAACGTTTAAAAATCTATTTGTATTTTTAAATTTGAATTTTAGAAAGTCAATTTGTTACATATTTTAGAAATAAAATTTTGAAAATCTATTTGCAAGCTTTGGGAAGTTCATTTTGATTAATTAATAATTTAATATACATAATCAAAATAGAAATTGAATATTTGAGTTGCATATATTTTTAAATCACTCGTGAAATAAGAATAGAATTTTCATAATATCTTTTGAATTTTTTAACATTAGTTTTTTTGGTATAGACATTTTTTAAAATTATTTAAATCTGGAAGATAATATTCACATTTTCTTAATGAATTTTAGAATTTTAATCATCGCAACTATATCACATTAGCTTTCTTGTAACATGAAATACGATATTCATTCAAACAACCAGATATAACTATAATGGATATTCTATTATTCAGTTTTATTATTATAAAAAACTATCTTCATCCAAATTAAAGTTTTAAAGATTGAAATTTCATAAAATAATTCTTAAAAAAAAACAGCAAATGAGAAATGAAAAGTGTAATGCTCGAAAATCTCATTGAATGAATGCAAGAGTGTCAAATAAAAACAATGGGGGCCATGTAATTAATTGGCAGTGACATTAGCAAAATACAAGGTGAAACTATTTTTTTTTTTTTATCAGCAAGGTGAAGCTAATTCTACTTAAGCAAGCTAACAGTGTCTTGAATCTTGCTGCAAAAAAAAAAAAATCAGGTAAATTTGTTTCATCTAAATTTATCAAATTTTTTTATACAAACCTATGACTGGAGTGGGTTTGTATTAACAACAGAACAGAATACTAAAGTACAAACAGAAAATTTTGACAAAATTTGGTTAAAATTTGCTTGAAATGTTGGTAACTTGGTAAATCAAAACACTAAATTTGTTATCATAGGGGAAAAACGAGTTTGATATTTTTCTAAATAAAAATCATGACAAACATTTGCTTGCTAGATAGTTTTAAACAAAAATCAAATTAACAATAAGTCATTTGTCCAAGTTCTCTTGGGCTCGGTCAGTTTAAGCAAGATCTCGGGTTCGAAAGTGGATAGAAAAAACATGGTTGAGAGGAAAGATCCCATTAAAGATGCCCGTCAGGTTTTCTGACAAAAATTAATCAACAATAAAAACTAATGAATACTTCACACTAATATTATCATTGATAAAAAAAAACAAAAATCAAATTTAGTTGAAAGTATCATGTCTACATAAATTCTATTTCCCATACACAGACTTATTATTTTTTGACCACTTAATAATCGAAGGTAAGAAGATATTACAGCAACAGTATATTGCAAAAATTGTCCAGGAATATAATGTAGTTAATGAAGCATGTGAAGTCATCAACCCTAATCATGCATTTTTCCTTTTGTTTACGCAATATTTATTTCCCTCCGTCTGATTATTTTTTTTTGTCTTTGGATCGATTACACCTTTTATCTAATAAATTGACTATTAAACTAAAATATTTTTTTAGCTATTAGTACTCAATGTAATATAGTTGATGAGGCTCTGAATGTTCTTCCATCTATTGCTAGCTTATTTGAATCAATTTTTATGCTCAGTGTCAACTCGCTCTGCGATTTGTGGTAGGTGTTTGGTCTGAATCCAAGAATTTTAGTGATGAAGGGTGAGGACCCATCCCAAAACGGTGGCGTGGAATCTGTCAAGCAGAAGATAAATTTCACTGCAACAGGTTGATTTTTTTGTTACTCTTAAGATATCCCATCTCATACAAAAAAACTACGGCCTTATTATTACATGCTTGAACTAAGTTTGTAGACAGAGTTTACAAAAGTATCTCAAGTCCTACTTCTCTGAAATTGAGTTTTGAGACAAATATTTACTCTTAAACATATTTCTAAAGGATAACCAAACACGACTCCAAACTGATTTTATTCTCAAACGTATCTTTGGAACCCTCTTACCAGAAATCCAAACACACCCTTAGTCTAATGGGCATAGGTACTAATATATGAAAATTCCTTTAGGTAGGTAATCATTCTTTACGTGTTAATATTAGTTCAATTAGTATCAGCTTCAGTTATAAATAGATGTTTCGGTAGGCATTTGAATTAACTTGCATCATGAGAAAATTCATTAAGTTTTAAAGGTCTTTGATATTTGAATTAAATTGACGTTTTTACTATATGTAGGAAGCTTATTGGAGCAAGATATTTCTACAAAGGTTATGAGGCAAATGCAGGTACAAAACTGAATGCCTCAGAGCTTAGTGTACGTGACTATGAACGTAGCTGGTTCACATACTTTATCAACCGCAGGTGGTAACTTTGTTCCTGGAGCTAGTGTATTTGGCTTCGGCAATGGAATTGCAAGTGCTGGATCACCAAAAGCTCGAGTTGCAGTGTTATGAATGAAAACACAGAGCATGATGCAACAAAGCTTGAGGCAGAAGCAAAAGAAGAAGAAGAACACAGAAGGACAAAAAGGGTAATTAGTAAACCACGGTACCTTGAGGATTATGTAACCAAATGACGCTGAGCTGGCAATCCTCTTCTAGAAGCAGAATCCAGGAATTCCCCTGTGCCGTTAGAGGCTGTCTCCATGATTAGCGCAATGTTTATTTTCCTCCAAGGCATATAATGTCAAATTCTGTTAGAATATGTATCTAGAATGTGCACTGGAATATCTACATATATGAGGATATGTAATTCTTATAGAGGCAATAAAACAGTTTTATCCTTACCTTCTTCTCTGCTATGGAGGTCCTAGACCTCGAATCCTAGGTTAGCTCTGTAGTCTACAACATGCAGCCTAAGGCATGTTGGCCAGCTACGTTCGGTGGTGGATGTTTAGATGCAGACATTTTGGCTACTTTTTAGGCTGCCATAAGTAACGGCATTAACGCGATTTAGGTGTCGTTGGGTTCAGATATTGCATCGGAATGTTTCTAAGATGCTACTTCAATAGGGTCCTTCCATGCAGTTGCCAACGACATAACAGTAGTGGCTTCTGGAGGAAATTCAGGACCTTCTCCTGGAACTGTATCCAACAACGAACCTTGGATGCTCACAGTTGCAGCAAGCACAATTGATAGAGACTTCGCTGGTTATGTTACACTTGGCGACAAGAAAATTATCAAGGTAAACTATTTATTATAGAACCTTGTCTTGTTATATGAAAATATGTCACTTTAGTTTGTTATCTTTTTTCGTTTTCAAGTCAAAATTTCCAATATCAAGTACAAGCAGAAATCTTTTATCAGGATGCTGAAGAGGATCATGTGACATAAGGCACTAACCTACACTCCTGTTCGTTCTGTTATTGTTAGGGAGCTAGTCTTTCGGAGCATCACTTACCATCTAATAAGATGTACCCATTGGTTAGTTCTATTGATGCCAAAGCTAATGATGCATCTATTGTGGAAGCTTAAGAATATGCATACCAACTTGGCCTTCTAAATTAACTTTATATTGGGGATGTTCTCTTATAATTAGTCCATTCTTGCAGCGCTTATTGCGACTATGGAACTCTTGTTCCTGAGAAGGCAAAGAGAAAAATGTTGGTCTGTTTTGGTGGTGGAACTGACAAGGGTGTGGAAGTTATTAGGCGCTGTTGGATTGATTTTGAACCTCCATTTGCCTTCCTCTTAAGAAAATTTGATATTACATTTTAACTCAAAATTTTAACACTTGGATTTATGGGTCTTCTCTCTACTTCTATGGGATTCAACTTTTTCACTTTTATTCAATGAGAGATTTCACCTCACACTTGTACTCCAACATTGCAGACCCTGAACTTGTATATGACCTCAATATTACTGGCTATTTGAACTTTTTGTGTGGTCGAGGCTACAACAGTTCCCAGCTTGTTCTACGGCAAGCCTTACACCTGTCCAAAGTCGTTCAGTTTAGCAGATTTCAATTATCCAGCAATCACAATTCCTCAGTTAGACCCTGGACATTCTCTGAATGTTACTCGAACTGTTACCAATGTTGGGTCTCCAAGAACGTATAGAGTGCACATCAAGGCACCACCACAAGTTGTAGTTACGGTCGAGCCTAGGAAACTGAGGTTCAAGAAAAAGGGTGAAAGAAAGGAGTTGAGAGTTACCTTGACCTTGAAGCCGCAAACTAAGAACACCACTGATTATGTTTTCGGGTGGTTGACGTGGACTGATCACAAGCACCATGTCAGGAGTCCCATTGCAGTCAAAATAGCACATTAAGTGAGATTTATGTTGATGCTGCATTTATGAGTATTTGGAGTGGTGTGTACCCTTTTTTTATCTTTGCAATAAAGGTTTTTATTAAATTGTAAAAGTTTTCTAGAAATCTAGAAGTGAATATAAATAATCATGTTCACCTAGTGTTAAAGCTTCAAGATCTACATTTTCTTGGACTACAAGTATGAGATAAAATCTTATATCAAATAGAAGTAAAAAAAGTAAGTACCATATAAGTGAGGAAAAGACTCATAACGTAACTCTTAAAATTTTGAAATTAAAGTAACTCTTAAAATTTTGAAATTAAAGTGTGATCGCTCATAGTTGGTGTCTCATTGCCATCAAGAAAAGGAAGAAGAAAGAAAAAGCTCAAACCAATATTAAACGCGAGCAAGCTATTATATAAGGTTGTACACAGTTTTCGAATTCATTCATTCATATTCCATACACATTATACTTAGCCCCAAAAATAATAGTGAAAGGAAACCGAATAGAAAACGCAGCAACGCAAGGTAGAGAGGGAAGGAAAGCTCATACGGCGAGAGAGATATCACCCAACTCAAGCTGAGCAGCAATATCCTCAAGCTGCTTTCTCACACTCATGTCAATCAATTTGGAGCCGGAATACCTGACAGTGAAACCCGCGACCAAACTAGGGTCAAGTAGCGTCTTAATCCTCACGTTCTTCGTCCCAGTGAGCTTCTGAACCTGCTTCGCGATCTGCGCCAGGTGCTGCGACTCCAGCTTCACCACCGACGTCACCACCGCCAGCTCCGTGTCGGTCAAGGAATTGTAAACCAATTCGAACTCTTTTGCGATCTCGTTGATGAGGTCGATCCTCTGCGCGTCCACGAGGATGTAGAGGAAGTTTCTCGTGTGGGGCTGGAACCCCGAAGATTCCGCAATCTCATCTATCAGCTTCCGCTTCTTCTCCACGGCCAAGGTGGGGTTGGCGAAGTAGTCCGACACCTGCGCCTCCGAGAATATCTCGTCGATTTTCTCGATGTCCGCGGTTGTCGCGTCGAGCGTGTTGTTCGCGGCAGCCACGTCGGCCAGGGCAGCCGCGTAGCTGGAGGCTGCGGTGGCTGACATTCTGGCTCCCGAGGCGCCGGTGGAGCGGCGGACGGCGCCGCCGCTGAAGAATTTGAGCTTGAGGGGGGTGAAGGTGGTGCCCGGGAGGGAGGAGAGGTTGAGGATGGGTTTCTGGGTAAGAGTGTTTCGGGGGATTAGGACGTGTTTGGATTGGAGGGAAGCTGTGGGGTGCTGCAAAGACGCCATTTTTGTGCGGGAGTGGAAGAATGAGGAATGAGTGTGTTGTGGGATTGAAACGAAGGGTCTTTGTGCTGTCTCTTGGTGTCATCAACCAAGAGAGGCTGTGAATGTGATACGAAGGATTGAGAGGATCACCGTTGCCTTATCTCGCGGATAAGATAATAAACTTTGGATACGTGGACGCCTATGTGTGGAAGGAGGGTTTTTTTTTGGTTTTCTGATTTGGATTTTTATATTTTAGTGTTGGACTAAGTTTATTGAAAATTCTACCAAAGAGAAAAGGAGATAAGAAATGAGTTGGATTGAATCAATGTGTAGTAGTATCTTGTTTTGATTCAGTATATACTAGGAAGTGGCCCGCAAGCATTGCACGTTCAGTCATGGACAACAAAACTCAGCAGCAGATATACACTAGGAAGTGATCACCCGTATGCATTGCACTATGACAACAAAACTCAACAGCAGATAGAGTGAAGAAAAAAAATGGCTCAGCCGCTCAACATTGAATTACCGTTTGACACGCGTCTAGTAGCCAAAGAGATTTAATATAACTACTACAATGCTTACTTAGGGGGGGTTGTTACGCTTCGTTCCATTGCATTTTTTTTTTAGTATTGAAAATCAAAGTAAAATATTTTTTTTGAATGTTTGAAAAATGAGAATGTGAGATGAATAAATTGACTTTAGTTGGGGTGCATCTAATTTAAATTTAAAATTAATTTTAAATATAGTTAAATTGTTATTGTAAACTATAGTAAACAATATATATTTATAGAAAAAAATATATTTGACAACCAGAAAAAATAAATTTCTATATTTGAATTAGATGATAATATTCTTTACTTGAGTTATAGTTCTACATGAATTCCTACCAAAAGTTAAAGAAGTAGCTCAAGTCCTTGTTGCTATCTAGCAACACCAAATCCCTTACCGAAGAAAAAAAAATAGTCAAAAAAATTACACTTTATCCATGATATTATATATAAGTAAACTTAATGTTTAATTGTTACAGTTCATTCATTTTGTTAGCTAAATACTTACATATAATTTGAGTAATTAGCATCAACAAAAGAATAAAAAATACCTAGTAGCTTACTCTTTTTCATTTTCTTGGAACATGTCTGCTCTTCAATTTAAGCATCATCTGAAATAGTTGCTAGCATTGTGATCAATGGACATGATGTATGAAAGATCTGATGTTACCTTTGAAAAACTACATTTATGACCTTAGTCCTTACCATATGGTTTAGAGAAATATTTACTGGAATTAAGACTGAGAATCCTTGGGACTTCCAAAGAATCCTGGAGATTAATTCAAAGAGAAAAAATAAGGAAAAAAAAAGTAAACATTAGATGGATATGAGTAATTATAAAGAGCACATGTTACAGTATTCATTATATAACTCAAATACAAGTAGCATTCTTGTACTCAGAACGGCCTATTATTACTAGTGAATATGCTACAAAGAGAGTATTTCCAGTGACAAACTACATGCATTTCTTATATCAATTAAAATGTGTCATACCACCATGGAAATGATATTATGTCTAATAATTTATGTAGCTAGTACAACTATTAAATCCCTTGCCCCCTCCTCCCAAGTTGAAACATATATGTTAGCCAATATAGTTGTTTTTTTTTTGTTCTTTTAAAACCTGGCAAAAGAGGCTAAAATGCAGTTGTTTGTTTTCGTAATCATTTCCTGTAGTTGGTCCATAAAGTTTTTGTCTAGTTTTTCCCCATACCTTGAAGTTCAGTTACACTAACCAGTATCTGAAAGCAAGACAATGAGTATATAGTAGAAAAAAAATAAGGGATATTCCAACCTTTTCAAGGAATCAAGGGTGATCCACAAAGACACAATCAACTCCAATCTCTTGGTAATCATTTCTAATCTATCTCCTACTTTCACCTGTAATAGTAGCAAAACACAATGCATTTAACTATTGAACAACACAATTAGGCATAAACCTCTTCTACTAAGATAAAATTAAAAACATGACTTCATCACAAGATTAGCAAAATAAAGTTTTTTTTCCAAGTTAATGCTGAACTCGTACATACTCTCATAACAAACTAGTTAAAAACATTACCTGGGAGAAGGTTTCAAAGTTTCTTACATGCTTTATATCTCTAATCATTTTTTTTAACTAAATCATTTTAAAGGCTTCAAATTTTCAAAAATATTCAAGAGAGAAGAAGAGTGAAAAATGATGAAAGGCCTCACCAAAAAATCTAGAAGGACCACCCAATAACACCAATAGGTTGCTAGAGAAAAAATGAATATAAAAAGGAGTTAAAAGCAATTAGAAACCTCAAACATGAAGAACAAAAAAGACATGCACTGAATGAAGGAAAAGAAGAAGCTCAACCATAAATGTTCATAGGTCAACATTCTTTGTTTTTAGAATTTCCTTTTCTCCCTATTGGAGCTTTAATTGCAAGGAGGAAAATTTATTGATAGATGAACATCAACATAGGATCATCCTTTTTGTTTTAAAGTTGATTAATTGATCTTGATAATTTATTTTGAATTATTGAACATAACTAAGATGTGTGAGTAAATTAATTTCAGCCACAAATTTTACATTAAAAGTTATGTCACGAGAGGAATTGATCCTAAAGATGCAAAATAATATGTCAAGTGCAGCAAAATTTATGATTATACCTGGAAGAATGATAACATATTCCTCCTTAGCAAGCTTGAAACATAAATCAATATCATCCCTAATATCCTCCAAAATTGAAAGGTTTAGTCTTACCTGTATTTCATTCAAGAATAAATATAAAGAAATTAATTGAATAAATAATATTAGAGTTCCTTTATTAAGACATTTTATTCTCTTCTCAAAGAACATCAATTGTGATAAATCCTTAGTTCCTCGCCATCATAGCCATAGTAGGACATTCACAATGAATTTTGTTGTGTCCTAAAGATTCAAACCTTGAGGAGCTAAGGATACAATGTGAACACTCACCATCACCATTCCAAATATGATCGGTAATAGTGCTTCGACAACAAGGTTAAATCATTTCATTTGTCTCTAGGAGGAAGCCCATCATCATCCTAATAGAAAGTTTGAGAACATAGACAAATAAACCACGTCTTTATCTGTTAATTACAAAACCAAAGATACTGTTGCTGGACAATTTTTGCAATATACTGTTGCTGTAATATCTTCTTACCTTCGATTATTAAGTGGTAAAAAAATAATAAGTCTGTGTATGGGAAATAGAATTTATGTAGACATGATACTTTCAACTAAATTTGATTTTTGTTTTTTTTATCAATGATAATATTAGTGTGAAGTATTCATTAGTTTTTATTGTTGATTAATTTTTGTTAGAAAATCTGACGGACATCTTTAATGGGATCTTCCTTCTCAACCATATTTTTTCTATCCACTTTCAAACTCGAGATCTTGCTTAAGCTGACCGAGCCCAAGAGCACTTGGACAAATGACTTATTGTTAATTTGATTTTTGTTTAAAACTATTTAACAAGCAAATGTTTGTCATGATTTTTATTTAGAAAAATATCAAACTCGTTTTTCCCCTATGATAACAAATTTAGTGTTTTGATTTACCAAGTTACCAACATTTCAAGCAAATTTTAACCAAATTTTGTCAAAATTTTCTGTTTGTACTTTAGTATTCTGTTCTGTTGTTAATACAAACCCACTCCAGTCATAGGTTTGTATAAAAAAATTTGATAAATTTAGATGAAACAAATTTACCTGATTTTTTTTTTTTGCAGCAAGATTCAAGACACTGTTAGCTTGCTTAAGTAGAATTAGCTTCACCTTGCTGATAAAAAAAAAAATAGTTTCACCTTGTATTTTGCTAATGTCACTGCCAATTAATTACATGGCCCCCATTGTTTTTATTTGACACTCTTGCATTCATTCAATGAGATTTTCGAGCATTACACTTTTCATTTCTCATTTGCCTTTTTTTTTAAGAATTATTTTATGAAATTTCAATCTTTAAAACTTTAATTTGGATGAAGATAGTTTTTTATAATAATAAAACTGAATAATAGAATATCCATTATAGTTATATCTGGTTGTTTGAATGAATATCGTATTTCATGTTACAAGAAAGCTAATGTGATATAGTAGCGATGATTAAAATTCTTAAATTCATTAAGAAAATGTGAATATTATCTTCCAGATTTAAATAATTTTAAAAAATGTCTATACCAAAAAAACTAATGTTAAAAAATTCAAAAGATATTATGAAAATTCTATTCTTATTTCACGAGTGATTTAAAAATATATGCAACTCAAATATTCAATTTCTATTTTGATTATGTATATTAAATTATTAATTAATCAAAATGAACTTCCGAAAGCTTGCAAATAGATTTTCAAAATTTTATTTCTAAAATATGTAACAAATTGACTTTCTAAAATTCAAATTTAAAATAACAAATAGATTTTTAAACGTTTGTTTATGAGATGTATCATAAATAAACTTTTGAAATATACAAATAAATTTTCAAAAGTTTAGTTGAAAATATATGACAAATAAACTTTTGAAAATTTTATTTTGAGATATACAAATAGATTTGTAGAATTTAAATTTTGAAACAATAAAACTAAACTCGTATATAGTAACACTATTGAAATAAAATTTAAAAATAAAAAAAATAAGAAGATGCTGAAAGCAATTACGGCAACTTAACACAGACGAGGTTCAGCCAAAATAGAAAAAACATCATCTCTTTCGGGACTTCCGTCATGGTTGACTATACTTTGGTACTCTCCACCTGTATATGTCGAAGACCGAGACGTACTGTATGGAATATGTGGGCAATGTCCGAAAGGATGCTCGACTTCATAGGGTATGTTGTATCAAGTGTCTGTATAGGGATCTTCTCATCGTGTTCAAATGTTTATCCAGTATAGTTTATAACCACTTATTCATATGCAAATGCAACATACAAATGCACAAATTCTTGAAACCCACAAGACCTCTCACATACCCTTGTAGAAACCCACTTCTAGAACCTTTGAGTGGCTCACTCAAAGAACTTTAACAACATGTAAAATTGAGTATGAGAATGATATCATCTAATATTAAATAATTTAGACAATTAAGAACACTTAGCCATTTCTTCTAGGTTGAGTCCTCAAAGCTCCATGAGAGATCCATAGCAAAATACCAAGTTTAGGCCCACTTTTCTCTCAGAGTAATTGTAAAATGGGTGGTATTTGATGATTTAGACATTTTTTTCTCAATTTTAGATCAACTTTGTGTAACCAAAAAATGGACTGACTCCTATTCTAAGAACTTGGTCACAAAGTTTATTATTTTTAAGTCAAAACTAAAAAAATTGATTATTTTGATTTGATCATCGATTGATTAAATCTTAAGATCTACTGGCACGAAACAAATTAAAATAATTAATTATATTTAATTATAATAAATTATTTACACACATAGAAATTTCTTCTTTATGAGATAATCAATTATCTTAAGCACTCGTCAATTATCTACTCAACTCAAGTGAGACAATTCTCATATACATGACAAACAAATACAATCTATTATTTTATTCTTTGTTACAGTTTTCACAATTTTTGAAACATTAGGTTATCAAACTATAAGGCATCTACCCTTTATACATGAAACACACACGTAAAGCAAAAATAAACTAACACATATTATAGCTTGTGATTTCATTAAGAAGAAACTTGTCAAAACCATATAAACTAAAGAAGACTATGATTCAACTTGATCTTGGTCATCACATTTTATTTAAAGCAACACAACATTTTCACCTTTAAAGAATTTATCTTTAATTTTCAATAATATTTACAATTTTTTTGGCGTGAAAATATTTATTAAATACTAAATTAATAAATAATTTTTTATTTAAAGAGAAATTCAATAAAAAAAACCATGGTTAACTATGTTTTTAGTCCTTCAAATTTAAAGTTACTTTTTTAGACTTTAAAATTCTCAAAATATTCTTTTTAATCCTTCTGCACAAAAATATAATCAAACATAAAATAAAAAATTCATAATTTATGACAATTGTTTATCACCAAAATTTAATTTTTTATTTTATATTTTAAAGTATACTTCTGGTTATTAAAAAATATCATAATAAAGTCATTAAAAAATTAAAAATCCATTAATCGCTTTAAAAATTACTTTGATTTTCTTATTGACTTAATTTTTACAGTTTTAAACTATCAGAAAATCGTATTTTAAGATATAAAGTAAAAAATTAAATCGTGATGGTAAAAAATATCAAAATTTGTGAGTTTCTCTTTTATGCCTGACTCACACATTGTAAAAAAACAAAAAAAGTATTTTATGAATTTCAAGAACTAAAAAAATAACTTTAAATTTAAAGGACTAAAAAAAAATGACTCACGTTTAAAATATTAAAAACAAAAATCATTTTTAAGCCACAAGATCATAAACGGTTAAAGAGTCATGTCAAATGCTTGAAAAAATTTAATCAAGTCTTTAGCTTTAAATTTAATTTGTTTGAATAAATGAATCAAATTTAAATAATATTTTTTAAGTCAAACTTAAACTTAAATTCCGTCAAAGTGAACTTAATTATATTCTTAAACGTCATGTATATCATGAAAACAAAATATTTGTACCCATATAATTATAGTCTTTGCATTTGCTGGATAAAAAAACTAATTAATCCCAATTGAATGGATCATTACACGTTAACTAGTATATATATAACTTTTAAGTGGTATTTTAATTTATCATGCTAATTTTATATAGCTAGAATTTATAATAAATAAATATTTTATATATATAAATTATATTATAATTGAATTTTATGAATATTTTTAACATATAAATTATATTTTAGATTTATGATATAAAATTATATATTATAATATAATATTAATTTTAACTATTGATAACTTTTTAAAAAAAAGCATTAAAACTTAAGATAATTTAAAGAGAAAATTGTTGACTAGGAAGGAATATAGTGTGTGAAATGCACAATATTTAATTAATTGAGTGAGTAATCAAACCACATGATGCACATATTCAAGTAATTTCTTGTGGTGTTTATATGTGAGAAATGATTTATTTAGTGATAAAATTTATGTTTAATTTCCAAAAAAAAATCTCTTGAATTAGTAATAATTATAAATTAAGAGCCAGATTAATCTCTGATTCTAAGGATCAGAAGAAACTCATGATTTGACTCGGGAACAAAAAAATTAAGAGAGTAAACAATGAATAAAAAAATTAAAAAATTATTGATGAAATGAAGAAGTTGAGGTAAAATTATTTCAGCTTTTGCAATATTTTAATTTATAATTTATTTGTAATACAAAGATATAGTTAAGATTTAATATTTGTTTTCTCTAAATTTTTTGAATTTTTATTTTCAGTAAAAAAAAACAAAATTACACAAATAATTATTACTCATGAAAAAAAAATGTTTGATTTGATAAATCTTACAGGGGAGAAATCGTTAGTGCACTAAACAAATAAATGTAACGGCGGCCACGGGGAGGCTTGAACTTAGAACCTTTGCTGACCCTCGTGGAGTGATCCGGTGGACGCAATAACTGCAGGCAGCTCTGACTTCAGTGCAAGCAAGCATCAAAACATTGCTTTAAAAGCATCAATTCAGCGTTTCTGCAAGTTCCAATTTTCCAACTATCCACAGAAACGGTCGTTTGAAAAAAAGCTGTTAATTCGGGAGCGATATGGAGGTCGAACTCAAAGAGCTGCACGCCGATCTTCAATCTCTGAGCCAATCGCTTCCCGATCCATCTCACCATGATTTGCTCCGCAAGGTATTTCTTCTTTTCAATCCTCACTTTATACTCCGATCCCCTCAATGAAGCCGAAGATTCCGAGTTGTTTTGCTCACGAACAATTTCATTCGTTTATTTGATTCTGTTATGGTACATTGTTAGATCCGATTGATATATATGATATTTTCGCTTTTATGTTTTTGAAGATTCAATTGCGTGTTGGGGACCTTGCGAAGCTTGCAGAGGCAGCACCTGTTCGACGCTCTAAAGTTGAGGTAATTGAATTGCCTATTGATCTGGAACATTTCTACTGTAATTTATTTGATGAATTTCTAGGGTTAAGTTTTATTGATTTATTGCTCCTCTTATTATTGTGTTGCCAGGATATGAGTGCTGAGGTTGTAGATAGCAATCCTTATAGTCGGCTTATGGCACTTCAGAGAATGGGTATTGTGGACAACTATGAAAGAATACGCGATTTCTCCGTTGCCATAGTTGTCTGTATTAATCTCCTTTACCACTCTTTGTTGCTGTAGCATAATATTTGAGACATGCATGCTTTTTTCTTTTAGTTATTTAAATATTTAATAATCATTTATTTGTATTATCAATGGCATAAATTAGTAAATTTCAAAGACCCAAGGGCATGTTGAATTACATGAGGACAAAACATTAATCGTCACCCTTCACTTGGGATTCATATTTTAGTTAAGGTCTCTTGTTAGTTCCTCTAGGAATCACCTTAACTTTGGGATACTACTTATAGTGACGTTATTATTGCTTATTAATTATTATGGTGATATGCTTTATAAAATGAAATTAGGAATATATTTCATCCAATTTCTGAACCAAGATAATAATAAGCTTGTTGGTGTATTTTTTATCCATTAGTACAATATCTTTCCAATATGACATGATTGATAGTGAAAATATTATTGATATGGAGGAGAACCTAATCTGTTGCTATTGGGACATATAATTAGAGTGTCTTTGGCAATCTTGTTTGAGTATGTTTGGAAATAATTCCATGTTGTATTTGTACTGAAAGGACTGTTAGGTGTGGTATTCAATGAGAATCACTAGCTAGCTATACTTGGATATAAACTTTAATCCACTTCATACTCACTGAGAGAATAGTCGATTTATGCCAAGAGTTTCTGTGGCCTTGCTGAATTTGTTTACTAAAAGGATAAGCCTTTTGGTCATGAACATAGACAATGGATGAATCATTTTTTAAAGGATAAATAGGCAAT
The DNA here is from genome assembly GCF_000004515.6 of Glycine max. Classification (NCBI taxonomy): domain Eukaryota; kingdom Viridiplantae; phylum Streptophyta; class Magnoliopsida; order Fabales; family Fabaceae; genus Glycine; species Glycine max. The sequence continues at coordinate 4,410,373 of NC_038241.2, forward strand.
CCGCGATCCTGACTATTTTAAATTTATCTTAAAGTTCCTCTCAATATATTTCTTCTTGGTGCTGGTTGAAATTGCTGGTTTTTGGTCAATTCTTGCACAATCACAGGGAGTAGGTGGTGTAGGAAGTGTTGCAGCTGAGATGCTAACTAGATGTGGTATAGGTAGACTTTTGTTGTATGATTATGACAAAGTGGAGCTAGCAAACATGAATAGGTTGTTCTTTCGTCCAGATCAGGTGAGTATCCAAATCTTCATTTTCTTGTTTTGAATTAATTTTTTGTATGTTTATTATTTCCACTCATTACGCTTTGAAACTGAAAGGGCTAATCAAATGAATGATTTTTAACATAAGTTCTCTTGGTTGACAGTAAAAATGTGAAATTTGATGCTAATAGCTAACTGTAAGAGTCGGAATTTCGTACAGACAAAGCTATATGTTAAATTATTAAATTATATTTTACATCCTAAAGTTTCAAGAACTTCCCTGTATCCATACCATAATTGCGCAATATAATGTTTTAACTTTCCAGGTTGGTATGACAAAGACGGATGCAGCTGTACAGACTCTTTCAGACATAAACCCTGATGTTGCACTTGAGGCAAGTATTTTGCATTGTATATAGCCACGAGTTCTTTTCATATATCTATGTGATTATAAGTATGAATCTTTATAACCAATTTGTTGATTGGTAGTTAATACTCTTTCCCTGCTGACATATTTCCTTTTTCCTTTTGATGCAGAGCTATACACTGAATATCACCACCGTCACTGGTTTTGAAACCTTTATGTCAAGTTTGAAAAATAAGTCATTTCGCCCAAATAAACAAGGGAGTGGTGTGGATCTGGTATTAAGTTGCGTGGATAATTATGAAGCAAGAATGGCTGTTAACCAGGTATATAATATAATTTCAAATAAAAAATTACTTTTCTTCTTTTTTATTTTCCCTGGGAATTCTCATGTCTGATTGATTTCTGTAAGCACTGCAGGCTTGTAATGAATTGAGCCAAACCTGGATGGAGTCAGGTGTTTCTGAGGATGCTGTTTCTGGCCATATTCAATTACTTATTCCTGGTGAAACTGCCTGTTTTGCGTGTGCACCTCCTCTGGTATGGCTCTTATATGAATTTGTGTATGATTCACAATTGATGATAAATGGCCTTTAGGGATTAAACTTGATTGAACCTGGTGTTATACAAGATCTCTGAAACTCAGCCATGTGATATAAATCACTATGCTATTTAATCCCAAGATATAAAAACTTCGGACGAATCACTATGTCACTAATCTATTGATGTGTGTTATTACATCCACTTTACAGTAAATGTGAAATTTTTATGCAGTATGTACAACATGTGAAGCATACATTTATGTTTTCCTTTTAGGTTGTTGCATCTGGGGTAGATGAACGCACGCTCAAGCGTGAAGGGGTTTGTGCTGCATCTTTACCCACCACTATGGTAAACTATGAGTCGCTGTATCTTACATTGGCTGCTTTTCTTCTTTATAGTTTAAAATTCAAATACTTTGCGAGGTTACATTTTTTCTTTTCAGTATAGTGAATCTTAGGGCTTGCAGACTTAAAATGTAAATTATATTTCTTTATAAAATTTCAATAAACATCTTGACACTTTCTAATGGCTTATTTATTTTCTGTTCATTGTTTTGAATGTGAGTTTATTGTTATCTAACGTTACAAAATCTTATTTGATTTCCCAGGGGGTTGTTGCTGGTCTTCTAGTCCAAAACACACTAAAATTATTGCTAGGCTTTGGACAAGTTTCTCCGTATTTGGTAAGTGCTGGATTGGTGCTTCCTTTGTTCTCCTTTCCTGAGTTGTTGCAAATGGTTCATCATATTTTAAAAATCAAATAAACAAACTGAGTTTATTCCTCAGAGGAATCTGGTGAGGCTACTTCAATGAAAGACAGTCTCTGTTTCATAAAATACATTTATTGTATGCTTATGTCCTCAGACTTTGGTCTGTTTATCTCTAGGGATATAATTCTCTTAAGGATTTTTTCCCAACTATGCAAATGAAGCCAAACCCTCAATGTTCAAATGTAGCTTGTTTGGAAAGACAGGTAAGTTGTTTATGTTTGGAATTTTTTAAAATAGTGGCAGGAAAGTTGTTTACAAATTACAACCATTCCCTAGTTGCACAATTTTGAGGTCATCAACAAACTCATTGCTCCTTCCAACTATGAAACTACATGTTATGCAGGAAGAGTACCTGTTTGCAAAACCAGCAAGGGATGCTGCAGCCAAAGCAAAAATGGAAGCTGAAGCACCATCAACTGAGGAAGTGCCACTTCACGAAGATAATGAATGGAATATAAGGTGTTTAATGATCTTGTTCTTGATCATTTTCATGTGTGTAACAGAAGATACAAAACACTTATCAATTGAAATTGATTTAATCCCTGATTTACTTGTTGCAATCATTTATGCTAAGGACCTAATAGTATCAAACCTCATTCCTTTCTTGAAATTTTAGCCTTCACATTTAGTGATGTTCTTTTGCTTAATTTCCAGTGTTGTTGATGATGTTGAGCTGGTTGGTCCGGATACCAGAAGTTCAGGTATTATCTTAATTTATATTCTGAAAGTTTAAATTTGTAAATCATAAGCTCGGAGAATTTATCCTTTCCTATTATAAGTGAATAAAGTGCTGAGTGTTTTTCTATGGGGTTGTTTTATTACTAGACAATTCAAGAGGTAAAAAATGTTGGCACTTAAATTTGCAAGGCTTCAATTTTTATGGACTTGGGCAGCTTGGATAAGTTTTTTTTAACAAGTGTTTATAGTAGATGAAAATAAAATAAATTAAAAAGATAAAATGAATATAATTTCTCTCATTTTAAAATTATGAATCTCAACTTTTTCAGAAGTTAAATGAAAAGTTGAAGTACCTATGTTGATTTTAACTTGTAAAAGAATGATTCACTCTATTTGCATAATTCAAGCTTAATCAAACTGGGCCAAAGATGCATTTGTTGGTTTCCTAGTTTGTTGGAGCACAGGGGAAATTCTTCTCTTGGCTGTGGGAGGTTTTCTTTCTCATCCGGCTCCTTCTTGGAAATGTTTTGACACAAAAGTTGCTTTCTCTGTTCCTCCTTTACTGCGAAAACAAAAATTTCTATCCCCTTATAACATTTTGGTTCCTCTAAAGTAATGGTAAATTGCTATTGACAATATTAATTAGGAAACTGGGAAATCATATAGATTTTCTATCTGAAGGGTTCAAGATCTGTTTTATTTCCGTAGCTCATTTTCAATTAATATTTATATTAACCTTTTTCCAAAATCTACTTCAGATGTTCTGCCGGAAGGTCTCACACATGAACTTCCTACTGCTGACGAGTTTCATAAGGCAACTCTTGACGCTCCCGTAGTTGACAATGACGACCTGGAAGATCTTCGTAGGCAACTTGAAGCCATTAATTCTCCATAGTGTCAGCCAAGTTTTTTTCTTCTTATTTTCAGAAAAGAAAAACTTTTGAATTTCAAAGTTCAAACTGACATCATTGTTCAAGTAAGCCAGTTTAACTGAGTATCAGTTTGTTTTAAAATTGAGGAAAACTAATTTCAAATTATTGACCATAATTACAGTCTCAAAATTAATTTCAATTATAAATTTATATTAATCATACGTTTTTTATTAAAAATATATAGAAAAAAAAATAATCAAAACAAAAGGCTTAAAAGTTTTAGTTTGAATCATGTCTTGCCCTTTTCAGAAAGTGGTTCTTACATGTATTGAAGCACAGGAGTTGCTCAGTTCATCATACTTCCTATATAAAACCAAATCAGCATATTGGTGAAGCGTTTGATTTTATATTCAATGATAACACTGAAATATGTTTAGTCCCTTAATTTTGGATAATGTTCTTTTTAGTTCCTTTCCATAGGATGAGCCAAAGAGAAAATAAGAGATTAATTTGTGATGTCAAAACAGTTAGAAATTGATTTTCTATTTTAAATTTTAAAATATAATTTCTTACTGTTTAAAACTGTTAGAATAAAATCAATAAAAAAATAAAGCAAATTTTAAAGTAATTAATGAGTTTTTAATTTGTTATTCACTTGATTCTTGGGTTTTTAATTGTCAAAAGATCGTATTTAAAATAGAAAATAGAAAATCAATTAAGACCAATCGATACAAATTATGAATTTCTTATTTTATATTTGATTCACATTAAACAGATTGTTATGCGAAATTTAGGAACTAAAAGAAATACCTTTAAATTTGAGGGATCAAAAGTAAAATGATTGGACCAAAAGTAAAATGATTCAAATTTTAAAGACAAAAAACATACTTTTAAGCCTAAAAATAAACTTAACAACACAATGTTATTCTCAACAAAAAGAAAAATACAAAGATACGACTTTTTTGCGAACTTTATTGATAGAGCTGAATTTACTTTATTTACCGAAGCTTGAATAGCTCTCTGCACCGTTCATCTTGTAATGTTCTGGATTGCAGCCACGATATCTGCAATTGGAACGATCGTAAAAGGGCCAAATTTGCCTATCACCATCGGGAAAATGTGATATATATCAACAGAGGCAATTGTAGTTAGAAAGGGTCCTCAAGATACGGTTTACTTGACCTTATGCCCTACTACGTTAAGACCGTTTAGCATATGGGCATGGTTAATTTGCACTATATTTGCATTGGTCCAATGTTGAGACTATAGATGGGGTTTAATTTCACTTTGCAGCATGAGTGCACAAAGCAATAATGAAGGGCCACAAAGTGTTCTAACTGCCTTCATTGTTGCTTATAAGTTGCGGAGAAACACGAGATAAATGAACTCTTCTGCAATATTCAGAATCGATAAAACTATTATCCAGTAATGACTGTGATAAGAACCTTTCTCAGCAACAGAATTTAAAGGAAAGAGTTGCTGGAAAATTTCGAAACTCAAACCTAAAAACTACCCCAAACAGAGCCTTAAGCTAATTTAGTATGATGTTTTACATTGTACCACGTGGCTGAATAAAGACAACCGTTTTGTCCTGGGAAAGTTTCTGCCTGGGCGATGGCAGTGGTGAATCATGAATAGTGTGGTTGCAATGCAAATATTCATTCGTCCTCTCCTCCTCCCAGAGGCACAATAGCATGGGCTTCTAAATTTTGTTTAAATAAATTTATTGTAATTTTTTTCAAAATAATCCCACTTCAAGGAAGGTACGAGTGCCTCATATTCCCCCTTAGAATTAATTATCTTGAAATTTTATTCCTTTGACACACCAGAGAATTGTAACACAATTTGATGAATTACTAGAAGCTAAAGCTAGCCTAATAAAATAAAGACACGACACAGACAAAGAGCTTTCCTCAGCTTAATCCTAGCAAGTCATTCATTGACTTGTGGGTCAGACTCAACAGTTATTGGTTGACTGACCATATCCAAGAAAATGATGTTCACTAACCTTAAAGTGAAGCCATCATTCATAAAATAGCTTATTAGTCATTTCATCACTATAGTAACCCTGCACTAAATCATTCTCATTACCAGCACTTCAAATTACTCATTTCCATAATTCCGTTGATCCACTCCCTTTCCTGTTCCTGCCATGGCCCTGATTGGTTGGTGGTGCTCTTCTTTCTGCTTTCCTTCAGGTTGCGGTTGACAGGCTTGCTTCTCGTCAAGTTCTTGACTTCTTTTGTGCAAGAAAACTCGATGAGATGCTGCTCGGCAAGTTGAACATGAAGCTGCTGTCCATTGATGCTCTGGCTGATGATGCAGATCAAAAGCAGTTCAGAGATCCACGTGTGAAAGCATGGCTTTTTAAGGTCAAAGATGCTGTGTTTGATGCAGAGGATCTCTTGGATGAAATAGACTATGAACTCGCCAAATGTGAAGTGGAGGATCAATCTGAGTCTCAAACCTTCGCTTACTAGGTATCAAATTTCTTCAATGCTACTTTCAGTTCATTTAACAGGAAAATTGACTCAAGGATGAAACAAATCCTTGACAAACTAGATTTATCTTACAAACCAAAAAGGTGCTCAAGGTTTGAAAGAGGCTACTTATTCTGGTGTTGGATCAGGTAATAAAGTGTCACAGAAATTGCCATCAACATCTTTGGTGGTTGAAAATGTTATTCATGGCAGAGATGATGACAAAGAAACAATCTTTAAATGGCTGACATCTGAAATTGACAGTCATAACCAGCTATCAATTTTTTCTATTGTGGGCATGGGTGGGGTAGGTAAGACCACACTTGCTGAACATGTGTACAATGACTCAAGGATGGAGGAGGCTAATTTTGATATAAAGGCTTGGGTTTGAATTTCGGATGATTTTGATGTTTTGACAGTGACCAAAACAATTCTTGAGGCAATCAATGAATCAAAAGATGATAGTGGAAACCTTGAAATGGTTCATAGAAGATTGAAAAGGGAATTGTCAGGAAAGAGATTTCTTCTTGTTTTGGATGATGTTTAGAATGAAAGACGAGAAGAATGGGAAGCTGTTCAAACACCTCTCAACTATGGGGCTCCAGGAAGTAGAATTCTTGTCACAACTCGCAGTGAAAAAGTTGCTTCCACTGTGCGGTCATGTAAAGTGCATCGCCTAAAGCAATTACAAGAAAATCGTTGTTGGCAAATTTTTGCCAAGATTATCACCCCAGTTGAATGCTGATTTGAAGGAGATTGCTACAACGATAGTTGAAAATTGCAAAGGATTGCCTTTGGCATTGAAAACAATCGGAAGTCTTTTACATACAAAGTCATCTATTTCGGAATGGAAAATGTATTGATAAGCAGCATATGGGACTTAACCAAAGAAGAAGATTGTGAAATTATCCCTGCTCTATTTTTGAGCTATCACCACCTTCCTTGTCATCTCAAGAGATGCTTTACTTTTTGTGCCTTATTTCCCAAAGATTACGAGTTTGACAAGGATGGTTTAATTGAGTTGTGGATGACTGAGAATTTTATACAATGCCCTAGACAGAGCAAGAGTCCAGGAGAAGTTGGTGAACAGTACTTTGATGTTCTATTATCGAGGTCTTTCTTTCAACAGTCAAGCAGATTCAAAACATGTTTTGTCATGCATAACCTTCTTATCGATTTGGAAAAATATGTTTCTGGGGAGATCTATTTCAGGTTGGAAGTTGATAAAGGAAAATGTATACCCAAAACAACCCGTCATTTTTTCATTTTCAACCGAAGAGGTTAGATATTTTGACGGTTTTGGGAGTTTAATTTCTTACTTCTTACGTGTCTTATCTTTCTCTCATTGTTCTGACCTTAGAGATGTTCCTGACTCATTATGCAATCTTAAACATATTCTTTAGACCTTTCAAGTACTGGCACACAAAAACTACCTGATTCAATATGTTCTCTCCATAACTTGCTCATACTAAAGCTGAACTTTTGTCACAATTTGGAAGAGCTGCCCTCGAATCTGCATAAACTCACCAATTTGTGCTGCCTTGAAATTGAAGGTACTAAAGTGAAAAAGATGCCAATGCATTTGGGAGAACTGAAGAATCTTCAAGTACTAAGTAGGTTTTGTGAGGAGGACTCAATATTCATGGAAAGCTATCTATTAAGGAGCTGTAGAATATTGTGAATCCATCGGATGCATTAGCAGTAGATTTGAAAAATAAAACACACCTTTTGAGGCCAGAGTTAAAATGGAATTCAAACCTAATAGTATATAGTAGATACAGCTGAGTCATTGCTGGCTCAGCATAAGAGTTAGTTAGTTAAGCTAACTACTTTTGTAGTTAGAATCTTCTGTATATATCCTACTGTGTAATTCTGTTGTAACTAACTAATTCAGAAATACAATAACAGCTTCACAGTAGTTTAGTTTTCTCTCTTTCTTTCTCACCTCCATGAATTTCTACAAAACCACATCCCTGATGATCCAAGGAAAGAAAAGGAAGTACTTGAGAATTTACAACCTTCCAGACTTTTGGTGGATTTGTCAATCAGGAATTACGATGGTACACAATTTTCAAGTTGGTTATTTGATAATTCATTATTGAATTTGGTTTCCTTACGGTTGGAGGACTGTAAATATTGCCTTCTTTTGCCTTCTGTCGGGCTTTTGCCATTTCTCAAGCACCTGGCTATTAGAGGGTTTGATGGGATAGTGAGTATTGGTGCTGAATTTTATGGTAGTATATCTTTACCATTTGCATCCTTAGAAACATTGATATTCAGTTCTATGAAGGAATGGGAAGAATGGGAATGTAAAGCTGTTTTTCTATGTCTTTAATATCTTACTATAGTAGAATGTCCGAAGCTGAAAGGTCTGTCAGAGCAACTTCTTCACTCAAAGGAACTAAGTGTTCATAACTGTGGGAGGCTCGAAAGGATTGGGCACATCATATCTGATATTTCTCTTGAAGAGTTGAACATCATTTCTTGCCCATATTCGAATATTCCCATGAGTCGTTGCTACGATTTCCTCCAAGAAGTAGTGATCACTGATGCCTGTGACTCTAATGATTTTTCCGTTAGATTTCTTCCCAAAACTTTGTATTCTTCGACTGTTCTGGGTTCATAACCTACAAATGATTTCAGAGGAGCACACTCATAATCATCTCAAGGAACTGGAAATTAGCGGGTACCCTCAATTTGAATCATTTCCCAATGAAGGATTATTGGCACTGTGGCTAAAGATATTTAGTATTCGGGTATTAGAGAATTTGAAATTATTGCCTAAACGCATGCATATCCTCCTTCCATCTATTTTTCACCTATCTAAAGAGGATTGTCCACAAGTGAAGATGTTCTCAGATGGAGGTTTTCCATCAAACCTAAATAACGTGCAACTCTCTAGTTTCAAACTTATCACCTCACCGAAAGGGACCTTGGGAGCCAACACCTCTCTAAAAAGGTTGTATATTCGAAAAGTGGATGTGGAGTCTTTTCCAGATGAAGGATTTCTGCTACTGTCTCTTACATTTCTAGAAATACGTGATTGCCCAGATCTTAAAAAACTGGACTACAAGGGTCTCTGCCAACTTTCCTCTCTCAAGGAATTGAGGCTTGAAAACTGCCCCAGCCTCCAATGCTTACCAGAGGAGGGTCTGCCCAAATCCATTTGAACTCTTGGAATTTCGGGTTGTCCATTGCTCAAACAGCGTTGCCAGAGACCAGAAGGCGAAGACTGGGGAAAGATTGCCCACTTTGAAAAGCTGTATATTAAAAGGTACCGATGTTAAGAGTAGGATCAAGCAGTCAAGTGTCACAGAAATTGCCATCAACTTCTTTGGTGGTTGAAAGTGTTATTTATGTCAGAGATGATGACAAAGAAATGATCATTAATTGGCTCACATATGAAACTGGCAACTATAAGCAGCTATCAATAATTTCTATTGTGGGCATGAGTGGGGTGGGTAACACAACGCTCGCCCAACATGTATACAATGATACAAGGATGGAGGAGGCTGATTTTGTTATCAAAGCTTGGGTCTGTGTTTATGATGATTTTGATGTTTTGACACTGACAAGAACAATTCTTGAGGCAATCACTAAATCAAAAGATGATAGTGGATACCTAGAAATGGTTCATGGAAAATTGAAAGAAAATTTGAAATGTTATTAGTCTTGAAACATTTATTTTATGATTGGTTTTTTAGCTTTTTTATTTTATTTTTTAGCTTTTAGATTGATTTTTAAATCAGTTTAATCTCAACTTGTTCGATCCTGCAGTGATCAATTTTTGAACTTATGTAGATGAATAAAGGCAAGTGATGATGAAGGGGGCGTGGCAGACTAGGGGAGCAGAGCTGTAGCAGAGGATTATGATTATAGACTACTAATTAATTTCTGCTAAAGGTAAAAATAATACACCATCTTGCTTTTGTTGGTGGGTCAGGTTCGGGGTTCATAACGACACTACTTTTTTATCACCTTTGTTAAGGGCTTTGAACTTATTTGTTCAAGCAAACAAAAGCTTTGCAATACTTTTACCAAATAAAATTCCATATGAATTTAACCAAATGGACTACTTGCTTACTACTAGTTGTGTACACATCTATGAGTGTGATTAACTTGGCCTTCCATTCAAAAATTTCCTTTTTCTTTTTCTTTTATAGATATGGTTTAAGTTTTGTTCTTTTAAATGTGCAATAGGTGGCATCCAGGAAAAGATCAATGGCACCCTTACGTGAGCCTTATAGCTTGGTTACTGTCAAGGATTTTGCTAAAGCCTTTCAGATTTCCAGTGACTTTTGCACTGTCAAAGGATCCTCAAATTACCAATAACCCCTTGTAGAAGTTGCTATCTGGATCTGGAAATGATTCTTTTATTACGATTGTTTAAAAAAATTGTATTGCTACTTCTCTTGCGGATGATGCATAAATTATTGGGTTTATGTACTTGTATTTCTGTTTATTGTGTACTCGTTCCTTTTATGTGCTCTCTAAAATCATATATAAGCAAAAATAATTACTTTCCTACTAATTAAGAAAATTAGTTAAAATAATTTAATTTTATCAATTTCAAATAAAAAATAAGGTTATTTCTCCTTCATTTGGAATTTGGTATTATGAATAAAGTAAAGTTTCTAAAAATAGAGTTACAATTAAATGAAGAATATTTTAAGAATGATATCATAGATGAAATTAGTTAGATTTACTTTTTAATCCAAGATACAAGAATTTTTTTTTCTTAGTTCAGAAGAAAAAGTACATGTGAGGGAATCAAAACCTTGTATCAGACATGTGAGTAAACAAAAATTCTATTTTTACCCCCTTTTTTTTCTCTTTGCTCTCTATATTTTGTAATTTTTTTTACAAAAATACTCTTTGCAAAAATGAATTGCTGCAACCTATATTTAGAAATTTATAAACTTTCGTCATTTAGTTTCCGGGGTTTTACAATATTCTGGAAATTAATTACCAAAATGTATTAAAATAAATAACATTTCAAAATTTAGTTTTTGAAACAGTTAACATTTCAAAATGTTCCTAGTTCCATAATTGATGAGCTCACAAGGCTTCTTGATGTAAAGGTGGTTGAGTCATGACAGGTACCTTGGCCTACCCACAATCATTGGCATATCAAAATCACAGGTCTTCCAGTTTGTAAACGAGAGTGTGGAAGAAAGTGAAAGGGTGGAAGGAGAAGGTTTTGTGGCAAGGTGGAAGGGAAATCCTCATTAATAGTGCAATCTATTCCCTCTTGCATAATGGGGTGCTTCAAGCTTCCACAGTCCTTGTGTGATGATATTGATAAGATGATGGCTAGATTCTTCTTGGGTGGGTCAGTTGATGAGAGGAAAATTCGCTGGCTTAGATGAAACAAACTAACAAGAAGCAAGAAAGGAGGTCTAGGTTTCAGAGTAGCAGCGGCGTTCAATAAGGAGCTGTTAGCTAGGAAGTGGTGGCACCTTATTAACTTTGAGGACTCTCTCGTGGCTCCTCTACTTAAGGCCAAATACTACCCTCATAAGGGTCCTTTGGAGGCCTCCCGTGGACATAGACTGAGTTACATATGGTCTAGTATCATGTCCTCTAGAGATTTGATGATGGATGGTGCAATTTGGAGGGAGAGCAATGGGAGCCAGATTCATGTCTACAGAGACAGATGGATGCAAAAAGATGGCAAAGGGATGGTCCTAGCTCCTCTAGAGGTACACGAGTATGATAATCCCTATGCAGCGGATCTCATAGTTCATGAGGTGACGCAGTTGAATATTAAGTTGGAGTCTTTGTTTTCTCAGGAGATTGCTAGACACATTATTCAAATTGATCCTACAAATAAAATTATCTACATTCACAAGGATAATGAAAATACAACAAAGATTATATTGTAAGAAAAATAATAACAAATACAACGTGATTCGATACCTTTTACCTAAGTCCACAAAAATTGTAACTCACCCTGAATAATTACAAAATTATAACTCACCCTAAATAATGTATCACTCTACAAATCCAAATATTCCACTTAATGATTACAAGAAATCTCAACAAAGTGACTTTATTTCACAATCTCTCTCCTCACACACTCTTTCTTCATGTGTTATTTCTCCACTAAATCTTTTCTTTTTTTATAGTGGAAATTGTCATTACCTATAATAAATAAGTTATCTCAAAAGTTAAAACAAAAACAATTTTCAAAACATTCATTCAACTAAAATTCATCTAATAAAATATAATATTTCACTTTATATTTAAATCACCTAAACCTTAATTATAAAAATTTAATTCGCATGCACATAATTTTGACTTGAAACTCTACAATTCAAATATCTCACACAGATACCTAAATCAAACCAGTTGATATGAAGACTATCTAGTGATGAAATTAAATCATTCAAATTCATATGATTTTCTAATATAAAAAAATTATGCATAGTATGAACTAATACACATAATTATAAATCAAAGTGTGCATAATAAAAAAGAAACAATTTCTAGTCAAAATAAATTAAAAGAATAATTAATATTTGGTCATAATTAGTATTTCATGAAGAGAAGTGTTAAGTCAATCATTTAGAGAAAAAAATTATATTAAAAAAATACTTGAAAAATAAACTAAATCTGCGTTCAACAAGTGTGTTCGTATCATCGTTTGGAGTGGACTCACTTGCACAAGGTTACATAAACAACTAAATATACTGAAAAACTATCTTCGCTCGTCCATGAAGTGTATTTATAGTATCCTACACACAAGGCCTAAACAACTACTTCTACAAATAAAGAATTCTTTTACTGATGCTGAACATGATCATGTTCCACTTCTTTTCAGCCTGCACTATAGCAGTGGTGTGGTTACTATTGACTTGGTCAAAACCTTCTATCTGTCTTCTTTTCACTTTGTAATATATTATGAGCATAACTTAAATGTGAAGAATTTCCTTACAAAGTGAAAATTTAAGCCAAGCTTCAAAATCTAGTGCTCCTCAAACTTCAGATGAATTTCATTCATCAGTGGTTGATGTTTCCTGACCTGCATATAAGGAAATTCTTCACATTAAAGTTATGCTCATAATATCTTCTACAGATTGGCTAGAGATATTAAACACAAATATAAGGAACTATTAAATACAGAAGTTAATTATATTGAATCATTATCAGTAGGTATCCCTAAGCCAATTGAACTGAGACAACAATTTATTTACGTCCAAAAGTTTATGAAAATGTTACCTTTACACCAGCCAATGAAAGTAGCTTGTGAGAGGCAATATATGCAGTATCTGAATTTTCTAGTCTCTTCTCCACAAAATAAATCACTTCAGAAACTCCTGACTGCAAAAAGAATTTAATATATAATGCCTTTCTAAAGATTGAATAGCAAGATAAAGATGCCCCGCAATATGTATTAGTAGTCTAGTGGTGATAGTGCCAAAGAATCTTCCAAATTTATATAAATCAGACTAGTATTGAATATGATTATCAGCTAATACAAAATCATAAATTTATTTATTATGTCATCAACATAATAATGAAGCAAAGCACTTTCTCATAAAAGTTATATTCTTTGATATAAAATGCAGATCTGATCTGCAGAATGATTCATCACAACATATTATACGTCAAGCAGAACAAGGTTACCAACCTGGATTATGATCTTAGCACATTCATTGCACGGAAACATGGTCACATATAGCCGCTGCATTGATCAGACAAGATTAAAAAAAAAGTTGTTAAGTGGAATATCTTAGTATCAGGTGGTTAAAAAAATACTGTTTGTTTATAACTCAAGGAATCTTTAAGAAAATTCTTTTGTGTGCCAACTGTTGCGGGTGGTGTGACATGCTCACTGTGTGTGCCAATATATAGTCCAATTGGAAATTACGAAAGGAAAATGATAAATAAACCATAAGTCAGTATTTTCAATTAAGTAAGACACTTAAATGATATGTTTAACTAGAGAGTGCAGTGGAACTCACTTGTCCAGCAGCAGAGGCATGATTAGTGTTGAGAATAGCATTTACTTCTGCATGACAAACATAACTAAAGTAGACCAACAAAAAGAAAAACACAGTCAACAAGATCACATTTGATGAAAAATACAATAACTTGAGCAATAAAAGAATCTGTCTATTTAAAACAAGCCTATGGATTTAAGGTTTCAATCAACAAAAGTGAATGGACAAAGGAAAACACTTACGGGTACTTTGTCTCCAAAGGATTCCCAGTCCTGGATTTCTGAAACACGAAGAGATTTCTGAATGAGAATGTTTAATGAATACTCCAAAAAGAAAAGAAAAAGTCATTCTCTTAAATACCAACCTTTGCCCAGGGTAGCTTGTCATCAGAACAACCTCTTGGAAATCCATTATAACCAATTCCTGACAGAAGAAAAAGCAAAGTAAGAAACCTGCGTTTCAGAGAGAGAAAAAAAAAAGAGTGAATAATTGGGATATGAGAACCTAATGAACTTACCAAGAATTACACCATCTTGACTCACCAAACAAGCCCCAACCTGAAATGTTAACAACACCAGATGCACAAACTTTTAATTTAAAAACCAACCCAAGCAAGCAAACCAAATTCCAAAAGCAATGGCATTTACAAAAATGAAATAAACATTACCTGCCTATTAGGGTCTTTGGACCTCTCAGCTGACAAAAACGCAATTGCCATAAAATAGTCATCCCACGATAAGTATCTGTAAAAATTATAAAATGTAAATTAAAGACAAAAAAAAAAAAGTCACATTTATCCATTTTTTTCAACACGAGAACTAAAAATTTACCCTTTGCGCTTGGAGGGGTCGAAAGGGTCGCGGGGAGAGAAAACGGTGCCGTTTAGAGAGGATTTGGCGTGCGTTTGAGAACGGTAGAAGAAGCGGAAACCGATTGCGGAGGCCAAGGCGCCAATCACCGTTGCCGTGGCCGCTAAAGTAGCCTCGCGAGAGTTCATGGAGCTCCCAACTATGAACAGCAAAGGGATTGGATTTGGGGCAAGTTGAAGTTTCTGGGTTCAAATGAAAAATAAATAAATACAAGAGTTGGGAGCGGGAAAGAGCGCGGGAAATTTTGCGAGGGAATTCGGTTTACGGTAGTATGTAATAATGTAACTAGTTTGTTGTTTTTTCATATAATTTATATTTGATAACAATTAAATTGAAAACATAAGTTTAAAATCAATTAAAAAGTTAATATACTAAAAATTAATTCAATCAATATGTTCATTAATTTAAGTATTATAAAAGTTAGGTGTAATTTTTTTAATGTTTTTATTATTAATGTTGTTACCTGAATTCACACGTCTCTATAAGTTCTTTTTCTTTTTCATAATTGAGAAAGACATGCATGACCAAAAAACTAAAAGAGAAGAGAGAGATTGAAAAGAATGATTAAAAGGATTTGAGAATATCAACAGTAAAAATTAAGGTTTGAAATAATTATTGACTAAAACAGTTAGTAAATCATGGTTAATTATGATTAATTTAATTAAAATAATTAAATTCTATGAAAATTATTCTCATAAACGTCTAAATAAGTTTTTGAAATGTTTAATTAAATTATGGTTTAAAAAATTAGTAAATATTGACTAATTTAAAAAAGCGAATTAAATTTCATAAAAAATAATTTTGCTAATGGGTGAAATTTTAGCATAAAGATGTAGATGGTAAAAGTAACAACTTTTTTATATATATTTTAGATTATAGATTGTGGATAGATTATATATAATAGATTATTATGAAACTTTTAAAAAAATATTATAAATACAAATTACAAAGAGAAGCAATGATAAAAGTGTAAAATCTAAAACCTTTAATATATTTTTTTTGCTAGATATTTAAAACCTTCAATTGTAAACATTAAAATCAACTACAAATTCAAGAATCCACGGGAGAGAAATAATTAACGTGTTACTTTTTTATAACTAAATAAATATAAATATTTTTCTACCAAACAAACATGATATTTTTTCAACTCAAGATAAATGTTATATACATTAACACAAACAAATAATAATTAAATATAAAAGGGAAATATATATAAAAAAGTAAAAATTACAAAGAAAATTAAATAATTATTGCTTTGCTCTATTCAATTACTTTTTTCTCTTTTTATTTTGAAGTAATTTTCAACTTACCAAATCTCTCACAATTTCATGCGTTAAACTTGCAACATTTCATTGGAGGAAACACCCAACGGATATTCAATCTCATCTCCCTTGGCATGATAATGTTCCTAAAAGATAAAAAATAATGACACACAATCAATTTCTAATATATACGTGTCTTGGCAAGAAAAACAATTTTATTAGGCCCGAGAATCATATGGTGAAATGCAAAGTTGTACCTTATATCATATTTCATCCTTCGTGGCAACAAATATTACTGGAAAAATAACATACAATGACGATTTTAAGATACATTCAAAAATGATTTTGAATCGTCTTTGAAGTCAACATCGTCAAAAGTCAAAACTTTTGACGACAATTTCATTAAAAATCATCATTTTATGGTGGTTTTAAACTAAAAATCATTTTAGAATTGTACTCTTCTAAGACAGTTCTAAAGTAAAAATTGTCTTAAAAGGGAATCATTCTAAGATGGTTTTAAAATAATACCTTTCTAAGACGATTTTTAGTTAAGAATCATCTTAGAATTATTACTTTTTAAGACTGTTTTTAACTAAAAATCATTTTAGAATAATTACATTCTAAGACGGTTTTAAACAAAAAATCATCTTAGAATAATTTATTTTCTAAGATGGTTTATTTGAATATCATCATGTATTCAATTGTTTTTTCAATAAAATAAATATCAAATAGAATAAAATTAAGTACTCATTTAATTATTTTTTTTCCTTATCAAACATACATTAGATTTTAATTAAATATTTGAATTTAGCATATATTCTTTACCATGAATCCACACAAAAATGAGTTGTATGAGAATAAAAAATTAGACTAAACATATAAAAATACTTAAAACATTAAAAATACCTAAAATTAAAGACAATTCATATTTCATAAGAATTAGACTATCCATATGTTAGTGTTTGGCCACTTGAGATTGTAGTGATATTCTTAGGTTATACACAAAAATAGTATTTCATGAGCACATAAGCAAAGAAAAAGGGAAGCTCACCGAACGAAGACAGTGACGCAGAGTTGTAGGTCGCAACAGAGTTGAGGGCACAAGCGTGAGGCCAGGGGACAAGAGTGAGGCCACGACGCGAGACTGAGGCCATGGTGTTGTAAGAGTGATGGATAACTAAGGTATTGTTACATAACACAGTGGATGCAAGTGAGGGATTTCTGAACGAGAATAAGTGTGAGAGAACAGTGTCAAAATTAGATATATATTAAAACTTAAAGACAGATTTCAAAAACCGTCTTTGTCTTCATGGTTTCTAAGACGGTTTTAGCACAAAATTGTCTTAAATTAACTTCCACTTAATTCAAAAAATGCCACTGATTTTTTATATAGTGATTTCTATGACAGTCTTAAAAGTAATCTTCATCATAGAGTTCATTTCAACTTCATTCCAGAAGCATTATATTTATGAAAATGTCACCGCTTTATATACTAAGATGATTTTCTCTCGATCGTCGTTGAAGGTGTGTCATAAAAAAACTTTTTTTTAATAGTGAAATAAGGTTGTTCAATGCTTATTTTATAAGTTATTATGCTATCATTTTTTCATTCACCATGATACAAATTATGACTCTTAAAATTGGAAAGTACAAAAGATCATTACTACAAAATAATAAACCTGAAGGTTACCAAGAAATGACAATACAAATAATGGAATTACTAAATAGCAAAACCTTCTCTATCTTTAAAGAGTCTCTTGATATTTTCATCTTCAATTTATTATTAATGCAAAATGAGAATGAAGAGTTACACATGTATGGAGGATTGAAAAGAATTTAATATTCATTCAATATCAATAAAAAAAATAGAAAAGTAAGAGTTGCACATTTGTTGAGAAGTGTGGTAATTAATTGTTTCAATATCACTTTAAAGTTTCAATATGAAGAGATATTGTTCACATTTGTTGTGGAGTTCAATGTTATCATTAGTTTTTTTTTATTACATTTTTAGGTTCAACTAATTATCAAACTTGATAGTTAATTTACAATTGTACCCCCAAAAATAAAGATTGTAGAAGTAGGAACTTATATATATATATAGTTGTGTTTTCTGATAATTTAGGTCAACTTATGTTTTAGTAGTACATGTTAGAAATGGTCTTTTTGTGTGTGTGATTTGAAAATTTTAGGTGAGTTTGATCTTTTAAGTTCATCCGGATCAGGACAAGTTTTAAAACTCAAAAAACACTTACAAAAATACTTATAAATTGTCCACTAATTATGTCTTCACATTGAAATTAAAAATCAAATTTACGTTCTTATGAGATATAAGTATATTTTTTACCAACTGATTCATCTTTGTTAGCTTATGTTAGAAAGGATTTGATTAGCTTTTAGTTATGATAAAAAAAAATACAATTTATATTATCTAGTGTGTAATTAAATTATGTTACAGAAGGCTAATTTAATTTTCGATGCACTTTACTTAAATTCAATTTTAAATAGTATAAGCTTCCTTTTTTCTTTAGAAGATTCGTTGGCCTTGTTAAATGGCAAGCTCTATCTTATGGCCTGTTTGGAACGGCTTTCCAAAATCATGTTATAGTTGATTGGCGTCAAAGTTAAGTACACAATAATTAAATAGGTGTATAAAAGGAACCATATAACACGGTCCTAAACATGGATCCAATACCAATAAGTTGAGGATTCCAATAATATTAGACTTAAATTCTTCAACTAAAATTTTAAATTTAACTATTATAAATGAAGATACATGGTTGAAAGGAGAGACAATCATATCTTTTGTGAATCATATTTCCTACCTCACTCTCTTAGGATTCTATATTGCATTAGATTTATTTTCACCTACCAATGTCCACTTTTTATTGAGGCTCACTCTATGCATCTCAAGGATGCATATCCAGTCACAATAAATAGAATTCATTGGCCATACACATCACCTATTCAGAAAAGGAAAAAAAAACAATAATGGGAGGTATCCCACAACGTGTGCCTATGTCCTTTTCTTACAAAAAAAAAAAAACTTGTAAATTTGAAAAAGAAAACATATAACATCAATTCATTATTATTTAGAAACTACAACCAGAGACATGGGTGTTTTATTATACCTAGCTATATCCTCTTCAGTCTTTACAAACTTTATTGAGAGGCTTTTTACGCTACTTTTCCAATTATTAAAAGATTTCACTAGATTTGAACATCAACTGGTTATATTTTCCACAAAAAAGGACACTAAAAAAAGTAAGTTAGAAAAATACTACTGTTTTATCCATATTTTAAAATTTAAAACAAAACTCATAACAAACAAACTCGGAACTTTGTGAGCTAATCATCATCGAAGCTAGAGATGCAAATCATGCCAGCTCCCGAAAGCAATTTGTACAAGTGAGCATATGGAGTATAGATAATGATGGCAAAACATAATAGAATGAACTTTTTAAGTATGAAAGCTACAAACTATTTAATCATCAATTAGAGGGCACCATAAAGGCAAAGAGGCCAACAAGTTCAAGATATGATAGTGCCAATAGGACAAGGAAATATTACTTTCGGAAAGGTTTTACAAAGGGTTGGGTGGGCATGATGCATGATATATTGATGCATGTGAAAGTTTGGGAGGTTTCGAGGTTGAATATAATATGCATATGGAATCTGCCCCAGCAGCATTGCATTGAATCTAACTCCATTATCAACTTTAGGAGCCTAAACCGCATAAGCACCATTTGAGGGAGTGATGGAGGCCACTTTAGCACAATGATTCATTTATCATGGCCTCCAACTAAGCCTTGTGTAACATATTGGTTCCTTGGGACCCAATTTCGTGAACCCCAAAGTCCTTTATGTTCAAGCAGAATTCTTTAGGTGCACTTTGCCAGTTGTAGCATAAGAGTGTCCTTAATATGGTTTTCAACTTTTCACAAGAACGGATAGGAAAAAGATCCCGTTGTACCTCTTCTTTTTGTTTCTTTGTAAGAAACTTTCCTATTCCCTTTGTCTGCGTTCCCAAAGAGTAACAACTTGTGACTCTGAATATTAAGGAACGGTGTAAAAATACGCTTTATTGGTTATAAATAAATAAAACCGCATATTCATTGTAACATAGTTAATAGTTTGATAAACTTTATCACATCTGGGTTTGATAATAAAATATGTATGTGTTGTATCTGAACTTTTTAATATATACGTACATATACAAATTAGTCGGGTGTTGAATAAAAGTTTAATATCTCCTCAATAAAAAAAAATTTAAGAATTTTTTTAAGGAGAAAATGTAATAAAAACATTTAGGTTTAATGTTGCTTTTAGTTCATTATATTTTATAGTTATTTTTTATAAATTAAGTTTTAAAAGTTTCATTATTTTTTATATTTTTGAAATATATCATTTTGGTCCTTTATCAATATTTCATAAGAAACATTAGTAGTATTCTATTAACTTTTAAATTTAAAAAAATCAAAATGATACATTTCAAAAGCATAAAAAATGATAATAAAACTTAACGTATGAAAGCGAATCAAACACAAAATATAATGAACTAAAAATAATATTAGACTTTTTAAAATAATTAATTTCACAGATTTTTTAAAATAAACAACTAAAAAATTATCATGTCTTCCAATCTCTTCCAGATCTAAAAAAGTAAAGAATACAACATTACACAGGTCGAACAACATCAACACATAATCATCTCATGAGAATCATCCAAAATTATGGTTACGTAAGGAGGTTGCAACATAGACGAACAGGTGAAACATCAATCTTTTTGAGTCACTGGCTAGAGGCGAGGTTGCAACATAGACGAACAGGTGAAACATCAATCTTTTTGAGTCACTGGCTAGAGGCGAAGCGACGGAAGGAGAAGAGACTCTTATCCATTATGATTGAGAATAATTAATGAATTAAATTATTATTGTTATTAAATAATAAGCTAGATGAAGAGAATAATACTAATAATAATATGGGAGTGAAAGTTATTTTTGGGGTTTTAGATTCATCTCTTCATTATTTACTTAGTGACTTTTAATTTTTTAAATAAAAAAGATAATAATGGACTTTAGTTGTCATTATATTAACTTAATTATTCTAAAATGTAAAACACTGAAGAATCCAAAATTTCTAACAAAAAAATTGAAAAAATATCGAAATGATACATTTTAAAAATATAAAAGAATAAAATGAAACTTTTAAAATATAATATACTAGAGCAAAAGAGCAAAATAACTGTGAAATCATAATGAACTAAAAATGACATTAAATCATTTTAAAATTTAAAAATTAACCAAACACTAACATTTTTAACACAAAATTGAAAAAAGGATAAAAATAATATTTAAAAAACACAAAATAAAACTTTTAAAACTTAATATATCAAAATAAAATAATTACAAAATATAATGAAGAAAAACAACATTAAGTCAAACATTTACGAATAGTTTGAATTAGTGATAGCAAATTAATTACTTGAGGTGTGGGTTTGACTAGTGTTCTGATACATCCAAATTCATGGATCGTACCGTAAGCTTTGCCGCGATCATACCACCAAAACGCCTACACATCCGTGACTAAGGTCATGGTTAAGTTTTTAGACTTAATCTCTATTGATTTATTTAAAATACGTAGGGAATTTCTGACATCATGTTGAGATGGCCGAGTTGGTCTAAGGCGCCAGATTAAGGTTCTGGTCCGAAAGGGCGTGGGTTCAAATCCCACTCTCAACAAATTATTTAGGTGTTTATTTTTCTCAATTTGTATTAATTATTTTTTTATTTAATTTTTCTTTCTTTCTCCATGAACATGAAGTTGAGATGGTCGAGTTGGTTAAGGTGCCAAATTAAAGTTCTGCTTCGAAATGGCGTGGGATACATCCCACTCTCAACAAATTGTTTTTTAGATCCATTACATAAAAAGCTTCCTACCATTTCGTATGAACATAAAAGCTTTTTGCAACTTCTTAGTGATTGCAATTTAAATTGACTCTACATCTAAAATGTAATTTTTTTTTCTGCTTCTATTTCAGTAAATGCACAAGAGTCGTACCTTATTCTTCTTCATTAAACATATTATTTTTCCTAAACCAAGCATCCTATATTCCTGATCTTATATTATTAATTTATTATACTTAACGAAGCTAAATATAGTGATTTGGCACGCGGCAAGCACACAAAAACAATTGTTGTATAACTAAATAAAATTCCCTACTTCAATAAATAAAAAAAAAGACAACATACGAATGTAACCAATACTTTTTCTTCCCTTTTAACTAAATAAAATGGTAACACTTTTTTTTTCCAACTTCATTATCAAGAATATTTCATTATATGAAACATAGATTTAATTTAGTTTTATACGCAATTACAATTGGAAATTTATATTTTTTTATCTAATGTGAGTTCATATTATAATGATAATTATATTAATTATTTATATTTAGTAGCTACATTTTAAGTAATCTAATTATGTGAGTCCACATGTTTTGTTAAAATATTTAAAAAGATGTTATATTAACTTAACGTAATATCCTAATTTTAATATAATAACTGTTATTAGTTTTGGTTTAAAAATTATTAGTATAAGAATTTATTTTAATTAAAATGATTATGATTATGATTATGATAATATATATTTGAAATCAAGAAGTACGCTGAGCTGGAGGGTGTCGCCAGTGGCACAGGCGAGACATGCTGCTGACGTGCACTGATCTCGCTAGTTTCTCCTGCGAGACACACCCATATTAAAATGCTGGAAGCATGCCGCCCATCTAATTGGCAGTGCCAATGTAGAATATATATATTTGTCATTTTTGTATGTCGCCAATAACTTTGATTCGTGCGTTTTAATCGGAAAGCTTAAAGGAAATTGCTTATTGGTGGTACCAATTCGAGTCGCATGAAATGCTGCAATAGCTGATCACCCATGATTTCTGTTAATCGTCTTTTTTTACATTTACAATTGAGCTAATTACAACAAAAAATCTGCTCGTAAAGCTTTAGCAAATAACTCTCATAATGTGTTGATACAGAATGAATAGGAAAAAGAGTTATTTTATTTTATTGTGTTGATGCAGCATAATAGTATATAAATTTTTTGGTATTTTTCTTCAATTTTTATTATATATATATTTAAAAAAAATTGAAGAAAAATACCAAGAAATTTATATACTAAAAAAAAAACAGGAGCGGTAGCTCCTAAAGTAGAAATTGAAAAATGTTCTTTTTTGGTCCCGTAAGCTAAGAAATAAAAAAACAGAAAAGATAAATTCCTCACAAAGAGCACTATTATGTTATATTTATTTCTTTGTAAATTTTCATCTGGCCTCCACCCCTTTTTACTCCAGCTTTCTTTTATATAATGTTGTCAGTAGTATAATACACTTTTATTTATTTATTTCATAACTTTCTAGGAATGGATGATGATGTACACTCTATTTTGAGAAATTAACATGAGATGTCTTCAGAGAAGAGGATGAGATCTATAATAGATACCTTCGTTTGTGATGAGGACGAGATTTACATAAATACCTTCATCTTGGATGAGGAATAGATTATGGATACTTTCATTTATAATGAGAAAAGTAGTAAGACATATGAATATGAATTCATATATCCTTTTAAGAATTTGAGATTTATATTTGTTCTAAAAATAAAAAAGTTGAATTTAATGATTATAGAAATCATTGAGTTGTATATGTAATATTTGTTTGTTAAAGAATTGAATACAATGAAGTTTTTATGTTTATTTGTTGGAGTGTTATTTCATTGTGCAAATAATTTGTGGTTGTTTTACAAGTATGTATCTATTATTTTTAATTTAATTTTACGGATATTATAGTTGAATTTTTTCGCTTATTGCATCAGCTAAGAACATTACTTTGTGAACTCTTTTAGAACTTGTTTTATTCATTAGGATTAGTATTTCATTAAAATTGATGTTTTTAGATACCAAGAAAAAAAATTAGACAAAGGAGAG
The DNA here is from genome assembly GCF_000004515.6 of Glycine max. Lineage (NCBI taxonomy): Eukaryota > Viridiplantae > Streptophyta > Magnoliopsida > Fabales > Fabaceae > Glycine > Glycine max. The sequence continues at coordinate 4,434,346 of NC_038241.2, forward strand.
TTGAAGATTTAATTTATTATTAATTAAACTTTGTACATGTAAATATTTAAGAATAAAATTATTTATTCATATAAAAACTCATTTATTTATAATATTTGAAATATTTCAAATCATTAAAAATTTTAAATTCTTATTTTATGCATGTTTTAGAGTATATTTTTCGTTACATATTATTATTGTAACAAATTTCGTTATACTTATAACAAGTGAATATCTTTATTGGTTCACTTTGACGTAATGAGAATTTTAGTGTCGTTGATAAGTAAGAGATCTTTTTGTTCCCTAATATATTAAGTGACACAATGGTTTATTTTATCTCCATTTGAATAATTAGAAATGTTTTCATTAAAGATGTTTTGATTGTGGAAGAATCACAAGAACATTACTCATGTTTATGGTTGATTGTTGTAAAGATTTCAAAAAAATTGTCAAAATTAGGTAAATTAAGAACCAACTATCAATATATTTATTTTAATTCTTAATAATTATGTTATAAATCTTGGAACCTTTAGTATGTTTTCTAGTTGTAATTTTTGGCTTCCACACAGATAAATAAATAAATAATACATGCTAAATATGAATTAAATTTTCAACAATTATTTTTTAGTTTAGATCCAATAGTTTTTTTAAAAGTTTACTCCTTTTTTTTATTTAAAACATTATTCGTATGCATTAAATTAGATTCGTTTAATTTGTATACATTATTAATGTTAAAAAAATTACATTTTCAATTAATTAAAAAATAATTTAGATATTTTTTTAGAATAATTATTATAGAAATTAATAATTTTATCAAACACATCAATTCATTGAAAATGGTATAAAAAAATAACTACATTGTCAGTACGTACTAATTAGATTCAAATTATAATTATTACTCACAAGAGAAATTAAATATCTTTGTTTATCTTCTTTTAAATTTGTGACGGTGTTTTTTTATAACATTTGCTTTCAAAATTTATATTTAAATTATTTTAAATTAATTATGTAATTTTTCTTATAATTTCAAACATCACTTCTTTTAAGTTTTGACTATATTCTTTAATCGCTCGCTTATTTATTTGAGGAAATATATTAAGCTGTAATATATATATATATATATATATATATATATATATATATATATATATATATATATATATATAATACATAAAACAAATGTTTCTTATTAATAATCGCCTGTCATAAGATGAAATAAATATTAACATTTGTAATTGCTAACAGTGGCGGATCACACTTTCTTGAGGGCTCACTTTTAAAAAGTTACATGTTGAAGGTATATATTTTGTCTTTTCTAATTTTATATATTTGAACCTCATGTCTCTAATTTTTTCCTCTTTTTCATAATAATAATTATTAATTTTTTTTATAAATAATTTGTTCTCTCTAACTCAGGTCCTAATCCGTCACTAATTGTTAACATCCTATGTCTAAAAATAATAATTATTAATTTTTTTATAAATAATTTATTCTCTCTAACTCAGGTCCTAATCCGTCACTGATTGCTAACATCCTATGTCTAAAAATAATTTATTATTACACTCAAACAATCATATTTTTTTTATCAGATCAAGTCAAACAATCATATTAAACTTTATCAACAAAATAATAACTCAATAACTTGATGATACTTGTTAAAACAGTCCAGAAATTTTTAAGTCATATTTTTTTTCTCTTTAAATCTTTCTAACATTTAATAGGAGATAAAAAGGTAAAAATTTAATTCTCACATGTTTTCTCTCTTTAAAATCTTTAATATAAACAAGAGGCTTATTATAAAGTTTCTCTATCTCTCTTTCTCTCTCTTTTCTCTCCACACAACTAAACACTATGTTACATATTGCCATTTATTTTTAAAAATAATTTGATTTTAACTTGACAACAAATTATAAGCAACATGATAAAACTAGTAAGGATTCTGCAGGGTGGCAGTACAGGTAATTCTATCTTTTCACATTTTGTTGTTGTGCATTAGATTCTTTAACAACTTTTATTGGCCAGGTTTTCTCAATTAAGTTACATTACCTTTTTCTCATGCTAACTAGACCACACAGATTTGATCACTACTCTGCATGCATGTACCTTGTTTACATGTTGGCATTAGAAAAAAGAAAAGGATCGTGGTGGATTTCCCACCCACATGATGCTTAGATTTAGAAGATGAAAAAGAAATTGTAGGACCCCTACCCCTCAGATGAAGGGTCCTAAGTGTGAGAGTCAGCGAAGCACAATGATCAATCATGTTTAGCCCCTCTCTATATTACTAATATTAGGCTATTTGCCACTCTCCCACGTGCCAACCTGCCCAAAGCGTGGGCGTGGGTTGCTGAATAATTACGTAGAAAGTGTCTTTCCTTTTTAGCTCCCCACCCCAACCCTATACCATAAAGCTATAAAATTTCATTCAACCAAAATACAATTTACACAACCCACAGTGCAATAAAACTCGATGAGGAAAATATATATTAATTTAAACATGAAAAATATATTTTTTTTAACATAATATAATTTTAATGATTTTGTTAAAAAAATTTTGCTTGGATTTTTTTTTGGGGGGGTGGGGGAAGGGAAACATATTTTATGAAATGTTATAATTTAGTTATTTTATACAATATTTACTGAAAAAACAATTAACAAAAGTCACAACATTAGATGTCTTAAAGTATACTTTGTATTCCTTCTCTCCGAAAAATAAATTAAACACTTGCTCAAACATTTCGAATTTTCATTAAGATGATCACCACCTGAAAGCAAAGGACCAAGCTTATATTTTCAATAACTTCTAAAATATTAATTTTGATATGTTAATTAAAAGGTAATTTCTAGTTAACTAAGTATTAAGTCTACATGAACTAAACCAAATAAGAGAGTTTAACTTAATCAAGTTGAACAAATATATATAACTCAAAATACCTCGTGTTTTTTTTCCGCGGGTGTTTTAGTTTGACTAATGATCTTAAATTTCAATCTTGAATAAATAGTTGTATTAAATACTAAAAAAGAAAGTTTTATAACTTTTAATAATTTTATCCAACTTAAACAAGATTATTTGTCATGAATATATTTATGATTGTAAAAAAAAAAAAAACTAACTCAACCTGAATTCTATCTAGAATGTCCGGAATTAGAATTTTGGAATCATCACTTTAGAAAGGAACTTTATCAATGGCTAAAGATTCACGGCTATGTTTGTAGAGATACTTAGCAGGGGAGTAAGCGGATCAGGCATACTTTGTCCGATCCAACTCTACCTAATTAAAATTTTTGGATTTGGATTGGATCATTGAATTGATTTTATTTTTATGAATCTAATTATAATTGGATTGAATAATGGATTCAAAATTTTGAACTCAATCAAAATTCAACCCAACCCAACCTTCATGTACTAAAACAAACATAATAAGATACTAATTATATTTTATATATTAAAACTTAATAGTAATTTAGTAATATAAAAATTATAAAACTCTAAAGGCTAAAGTCACTTGGTCTCACAGTGACTTTATCACTCATTCTAACAAGCCGCAACAAAGTTTCTCCTTAAAACCTACTAGCATCGTGTTAGTTGCTAGTCGTCGCCGCCAGAGTTGTAAAATCATAATTGAAGGAGGCATGGATCAAAGGAACAAATGAATGGAGTTGATTGGCTTATCTTTTGTAAAGCAATATATTTATGGTTTAACTTCTTTCTATTTATCATATGAGTATTACAATGTTTTATGGTTGAGTTGGCCATGAGTACACTATACATGATGAACATCTGTTTTCTTGATTAATAATATATAAAATAATATGTTTATTATTTATATTTAGATTTTACATCTATTTTATACCTCTTTTAAAGAAAGAATGTAAATGAGTTAAATTATTTATGAACTATTTGGATTTGAATGTTCATTCAAGTTTTTTTTGTTTAAACAATGGTCAACCGCAAGGCTATCAAACTCGAGAGTTTATGCAGACTCATGAGAGTTTCATAGACTTGACTCGCGACTCAACTCGTAAATTCGTAAGAGTTTATTTCGTATAAAGATAATATCTATAAATAATATATTAATTAAACATTTCAACAATATAATAAAATAAAATAGTAAATTATAAAATTCAAAATATTTAATTAACCAAGCCTAGTAATAATACAACACTATTAGATAATAACTTACAGATGTTATAGTAGTGGTAGATGATTCTCATCGAGAGTTTGTTGTTATTAGAGAATAAAGGTTTGATATTATTAAAGGTGAAAATTTTGTATTTGAGAATAATACACTAAATGAAGGTATGTTGAATACTATACAAAAAGAAAACAATAAAAAATGACTTACATTTTGGTCTAATTTTTTTAACTTGCTAACTCATTGACTTGGTGGTAAACTTGAGAGTTTATCGAGTTTACTCAGAGTTTATAGAGTTTGCCTAGAGTCTACTAAAAAAGAGTTTACTCGAGAGTCAACTCGCAGAGGACAAGTGAATTTGTAAACTCGTAAGAGTTAGCGAGTTAACTCGAGAGTTTGATAACCATGATCAACCGTATTAGTTCTTTCACTTATGCATGCTCATAATTGAATTTATTTGATCTAATAAAAAAAGCTCTTTGGAAAAAATGAACAAAATTGAATAATTATTTTATTTTTAAAAATATTTTGTTTGGTTTAATTTTCAATTTTTATTTACAATACTGAGGGAAACCAAGTGTTACTATTAGTTACACATTTTCTACAATTTACGTACTCGTAAAATAATAAATTTTAACCAATTATTTTTTATTAAACTTTGTTATGTTTTGCAAAGTAAATGCACTTATCTACAAAACAATAAAAATGAATATTTAAAACCTTAAGTATCATCTCTAGGACTTGTTTATATTTATTAAGTCAATTAATTCTTAGTTTTTTAGGATAATTCTTTAAAGAATAAAAAAAATGGTGTTAGATTAAAATACGATCAAAGAAATTAAGATGGATAAAAGTAAAATGAAGAAATATTCCAAAGATCGATTTCCTACAAGCAACTATTCACTATGGAAACCTGAGGTATCAAGTTTCATCTATGCAATCATTGACATGTTACCCAAATCAACTTATAATTTAATTTCTTCTTAAATAACAATCACTTATTCCAAAACTAGTAGCATCCAATGATTACGCAATAATGTTAATATTTCCCCCTAAATTATTATCTTTTGATGATCGTGCAAGACAATAATTAAGAACAACAACCCAATAAATTCGTTAATTAAATAAATGATTGAAAGTAAAAAAAAAAAAAAAGGATTTATTGAGGATGACAATTTTTAACATACATTTTATGTAACTCAGCAATTGAACCAAATTGTGCAGGTACTATAGAGTGAGCAAGAGTAAGGGATTTATTATGAAATTACCACTATTTCATTAATTCAAGTGAAGGAATTGATTCGGTACAAAAAAAGTGAGGGAATTTATTACAATTGTCAAAATTACGCTAAATTAGTTTAAAACAGTAGAGATTTATAAGAATAAAACTAACTTAAGTGACCAAGATATTGAGTATAACTTTTTTCAAATTTTACTCGAGTAATCAAGATTCAACCTAAGATATTGCAATTTCCCATAACGGCGTCAAAAACTTATAGGAGAAAATTGGAAGTGTGAAATTATCGTCGAATAACATATATTGAATCCACGGTTTGACTTTGCAAACAATATAATATATATATATATATATATATATATATATATATATATATATATATATATATATATTTTCGATTGAAACTAAACAAAAATGAAAGAAATTTAACTGCATATTTGTTTGAAGAAATTATGTTGAGAATCAAATTAAAAAAAAAAAGAAGCAAGTAATTAAGTTGGAGGAAAATTCAAATAAGAGAAAACCTCAAAGATTTAGAGTTGACATCATGATTTCCTATTGACTAAATCTTTTTATCTTTATGTTCTTGTTGGTTTTCTACGAAGATAAATTAATCTAAGATAACATATTTTTTCTTTTAAGATATTAAGGTATATCTAATTAAATTAACCCATACTTTTATGGTAACTTTGTTAAAAATACTTTTGTGTTTTAATTCCTAAGCTTCCTGCCTAATAATGTTCCAACATGAACTTTTACTATAGTACAGTATTAAGTTATGAGTTTTCATTTTTCACTTCTCCACCAGCGCGCACGTGCGGTCATAATTATTACACACCCACATTCATATTCTCCATGTCCCTGCTCATCTCGTCTCTGTAAAAGAAAAAGTCAATATTAAGAAAAACTAAAAAGATAGCACCAACTTTTCACCATTTGAATTCTGAAATCTCAAACCCACGGGGTCCCTCTCTTCCCAATAACGTGATCCGTTATTTTCCCTCCCTTTTCCTCAATCTCATAACGGATTTTCCCACCCTTCCAAACCCGCATCCCTACCTTTTACCTAAATTACTCTTTTGTCCTCATGCATTTTTTATTCTTACTATTTACGGTTCTAAAGAGACCACCACAACATAACAAAGTCAAAGAAATCAGATTAATTATTGGGTGTAAAATGTTTGTGTACTTTTCCCCCTCACTTTTTCACGTGTAATAAGATTATATAAAATCAATTATTTATTCCTTCACCAACTTTTTTTTATACTTAAAAACGTTTTAAATTACCTTTAATCAAATAACTTTTTCCCCTAGTCACAACTAAATCAAAATATTTGAAAAATACAATTTAGCCGAGTGCAATCAAAAAACAACTAATAAAAATAGAAACAAATAATTAAGGGCGTCAAAATTAAAACAATGCCACTATATATTCATATTGCATCCCAAATTCCATATAACCCAATTATGAAACTCATAAGTTTTTTTTTTTTTTTTTTATCATTAACGGCAAAATGACCCTACCAACAATGTCCTTGATTAATTTTTTTAACAAAAAAATATAATAGTTTAAATTTAACTAATCCCTTAATAAATAAAAATAAATAATTCTTATAGCAAATCTAGATAGAATATTAGTTATGTTGACCGTAGTTAACTTGCTACATACAGCTTTTCTTTTTCTTCATAAACTACAACAGTATTTTATTAGCATTGAACACATGATTGACATTAATTAATTAGTTTGTTAAAATTTAAATATTAATTTTAAGTTTGATTGAACATAATTACTTCTATAAAAAAATACTTGTGGTCTCTAAAAAATAAAAAAATATTTTAAATTTCTTATGTGATAACAGATATAATTATAATTAATAAATATTTAACTCTTTTATACGTTGGTGATAGATTTCAACTTTCACCTTGTAAACAATTTTTGTTTTAAGAAAGTAAATTTTTTTTAGTAGCACATTTTGGTGTCTGGAAATATTAAAATTTAACTACTTTCTGATAATAATCTTGGTTCGTACTAGAAAGAAAAAAATAAACAAATTCTATGATGATATTCTAAGAGGAAATTAACAATGCAAAACAATAATTAATTTTTCTCATATATATATATAATCTATGATGATATTTGTGACCATTTAATTTAATTTGATAGTTCTCCATTTAATCGAGATGATTAACCATATAAACTATTTTTAATAATAATAAATTATTTAGAGACTATTTTTTTTTTAAAAATAGTTTAAGGATTAAAAATTCAAAATCTCCGGCAGTTTAGGACTAAAAACTTAATTAATAAGGATAAAGTGGTAATTTAAAGTGGCGAAGTTGTTTATATATAGCTCCCGCTACGGGGATTCGGTAGTCCTAACTCCCTGTTTTCGTTACACTACTACTACCCGATCAAAACAGTTTCCTTCTCCTTCTTCTTCTCTCTTTCAATGGAAGACGAAGTCAACAGAGAACTCGACCTTCTGCCATCTTCGCGCTCCAACTCCTCCCTCCTCCGCCTCTGCTCGGCGGTCTCCTCCTCCTCCACCACAGACTGCGGCGGAGGCGGCGGCGGTGCCCCCTCGCTCGACCTGCAGCTCTCCATCAGCGTGCGGCCGCCGGCGGCCGTGCTGATGTGCGACGGCGTGGAGGCACTCAAGTGGCAGGCCGCGGAGCAAATCCGCCTCGCCGCGATGGAGAAAGCCTACGCGGAGCGGGTGAGGGAGCTCACCCGGCGCGAGATGGAGATGGCGCAGACGGAGTTCGCACGTGCGCGCCAAATGTGGGAGCGTGCGAGAGAAGAGGTAGAGCGAGCCGAGAGAATCAAGGAGCGTGCCACCAGACAGCAGGTGGATTCCACGTGCATGGAGATCACTTGTCATTCCTGTAGGCAAAGGTTCAGGCCCGCTTGAATTCAATTCATCCACCAAAATAAAAAAAAAACCATTCCAATGGTAAAACATTTCTCTGTTCCCGTTTTTTTTTTTTTTTATCTCTGTTTTCTAACCAACAAACTCGACCAAGCAGAATAACACCCCCTTTAATTAACCGTTTTTGCTTCATCACAAATTAGTTAGTTAGTTAGGATTGGTTAATTAGCATGTGTCTCTCTCGTGTGTAAATGTTTTAATTTAATTTCCTTTATGTGTTTTTGTTATATGTTTGGCGATGAACAAACAGACAGGACAATTAATACTCAGGTACCCGAGCAAGGTCCCATGAGAGAGGATGGGAGAGTTAATAATACCGAATCATTAATCAGTTTTCTTTAATTTTTTTCTGCGAATGAATCTGTTCTTGTTTACCTTTTTGAGTTAAAAGGATAAATCAGAGTCCAGAAATTGAACAACAGAACAAGTGTGATCGTAACTAGTGCAGGACCTGTAGTTTTCAATTTTTTCGTAAACTTGTTAGTTACATTACATCGTTATTATTACATATCTCGAGATGTTATAACTAGTACAGAATTTTCTGCGGATAGTAGAATTAATGCAGAAAATTAAGAACAAGGACGATCTTGGCTCAAAATCATTTAGATGGCTGTCTGTTCTATCTTATTCATCTGCGCTATGGTACAGTACTATTGTATTGATATTGGCCTTTTAAGCAAAATTAATATTTAAACATATAGCTATGTTAAAATTAAGGTGGTAATATATATATACACAGTAGTGAGAGACTGATCGCGAATAACGGAATGATGATAAACTTGGTGAGACAAGACCCCAAGTTGAGAACTTCGATGACGATAGAACAAATGAATCGGAACAAAAAGCATAGTATAGCACCAATCACCACAAAGACGAGATAGCTGTATCCACTTGTATTCAACTTCTTAACTTTTGCACAATATCACAGACACACCGAACACCCACTGTCCCTGTTCATTTTGGATCGGATTACTGACTAAAAGCATCAATATCAGAACAGTGAACAGTAGTGCTCCTTTTCGAAGATGTTGCAAGACTGGAATTAGCTTGATATGTCGGCAACCCCCCTTTTTAATTTTCTCTGTACCAAAAAAAAAAGGTTTAGATAAAGGAAAGTAAGCAAAGAAAGACAACTAATTTTGGTCTATATATATATATATATATTTATCTATTGTATTCTCTGGGTCGAATTGTAATCTGATCCAATGATTTTATCAGATTCAAATCCAATCCAATTACTTTAAAAATGTCCACGTATCGAGATCCTCAGATACATGATATAACGTCTTCATACGCTCAACTTATTATGATTCCGGAATATTGGAATGGGGGAGAGTGGATAGTAGGATAACATAAAAACCTTCACTTTAACCTAGGAATGGAGATTAGACGTTACACTTCATTTAAATACTCTGGATTCCGTTGCCTCCACGTACTAGAAAACCTTTTCTAAAAAATCTACTTATCCTCAAATTCAATATTAGAATTCCAACTTAATTTGTAAAGAAATGAAAGTAAACCAAGAGAGTCAAAATTCGTAGTTTGCGATTGTCAAGCAAAGCAACCCTCTGAGTAATATAACACTCAGATACGTACAGTGAAAACGGTCAACAAGGGTGTGACACAATAATACAGTAGCCACTTTGATTCTATTATGAACTGAAAAAGTATCCAGTGGGCGCAAATCATAGACTTTGCGAAAAGTACGTTTGAGAAACGTTAGGGAAGGCATGGAGTCGCAATCCTGATGATAAGTCAAATTTGTATCTAGTCCTCGATTTATTTCCATATGATTTAATTTTATCATATTGAGTAATAATCCAGATATTATGTGCCCATCAATTGGCTTACTAACTACTACTGGTCTTTGTTACTAACTATTGCACGACATGCTTCAAAAGTAAGTTACTGCCTCGGTGTCCTTTTGATAAAACAACAATGGTAATTTTACATTATTTATTTATAGTGACGAAGGAAAAAGAAAAAAAAATAGTGGGTTCGAATTTTTTGTTTATAAAAAACTAATAATATTAATAATTAATATTTGTTGATAAAAAATATTTATTTATAATATATTTATTTATATAAATTTTTAAAATAATAAAAGAAACATATATTTTAATAAATTTTTATTTGATATTTTCCAAATATGAAAGTTCAAAGAGTGATCGATGAGAAAAAATTATGTACAAGAATAAATAAATGGGGACTTAAGTTACAACGTTTGTTTGTTCTGCTTCTTTGTGGATGTTGGAATATTTAACAAATTAAAATGGCTTATTTTCTGCTCTAGGGTACTGAAATCAGCATTTGCTTTAATGCCACTGTTCTTTACATCCTAGAAACGTATCACCCATTAGGTATTATCATCAGAAGCAGATCTTTGTTTGCAGATAGTTGGCTCAACAGCTTCAATTATTATTTTTTCTTCTTTTGAAAATTCAAACTCATCAGAAAATAATGTATATATATTATCAAAACGGTTTCTCAAACAAAATAATTATAGTCTTTCAATATCAACACAGAAAACACAATAATGCTTAATTTGTGAATCCAAATTAAACTTAGATAAAACATTCATCTCGCCTTGGTCATGAATCATGATCAAACCGTACTCCGACATATGTCCAGCTGAATCACAGTTACATTGTCTTATATATTTTATTTGGTTACAATCATAGAAATGCTAGAACAATCAATCAATTTCGTTCAGAAAGTCGATAGCACGATAAAGATATATGTAGGACATGTTTTCCGATCCATCAAACTAGTCATCATGACAAAACCTTAACATTTGTCTTTTCAGGTTGTCCGCATATAATTGTCAAGCGATACTGTTTTGCTTGGATTGTGGAGAATCATATGTATATATATACGATGCTTACACATGCATGAACCATCACATATATATAGAGAAGATATCTTCTTTTAATATTTCATTGTTGATATCTGGGACAAGCAAATCTTCATCGACATTGCAGGGATATGCAGTGTACAGTTCACAACACCCGTACTTATGATTAGTAAATTTTCTTTAGAGTAGTGACATTCATCCACCCCCATTTTGGGGTGGACTGAGGTGGAAACATGAGAGGTATTGTGAAAGAAAAGAACAAAAAGTTGAGATAGAACATGATAGATGATAGATGTAATAAATGATGTGATGAAAAAGATAGAAAAAAAATAGATAGAAGAGATTATTCATTTATATAATAACACCATGAAGATGATGAGTAGTATATATATTTTGCCACGTATATATGACATTTAAGTTCAATACAGTTAACAACAAATAATTTGCTTTAATTAGAATAAGAACTACTTTAACTACTAGAAAGTTGAAAAAATCTAGCTACCTAGGTATTTGTTAGGTTATAGCAAATAAGTCTGCTACAATCCAAGCTTGTCAATTAAGTACTTTGGATAGGAGAGGAAAAACCATAGCAATAAAAAATAATAATGAATGTTCATCTTGTCATGTGCAGATTCAGGTTCAGCGAAGATGATAAAAAGTTCTCTCTCTGACATAAAGGAGGAAAATATTTCCAAAAATGAGGGAACCATTTTTCATCTCTATCTAGGCAGCGAAGAAGAAAAGGAAAAAATGGAATGGAATGAGCAAGATTGTTCAATCAAATCATTTAGCCAATCAGGTAAAAAAGGTGGCTAGTTTTGGAAAGTATAGGAAAGTTCGGATCCTGTTAAACTCAAACCCTTGTAGAGTCACACCATGTGAGATTACTGTGGAGCACCCTTTAATTTCATTATTGGACTTTGCAAGTATTTGCTCTCTGGGGATGCTTAATTACGAAATCCAGGAGGAAAGAGATAAACTGAAGGTCTTGTTACGGCCACGTACATATTGTCGTGTAGGGATATCGATTTTACAAGTATAATATATATGTTCATTTATATAATGCCTCTTAATTTATTCCTTTCATAATACCACTATATATATCCATCATAGAGAGGGCAGAATAGGGGCTTGGGGCAGAAGAAGATGAGAAACAACTAAAAATATCAGCTACATTTTTCCCTATTAATTAATCATACTGCCACTTACCGAAAATTTAATTGAAGTTTTTCCCCATTAACTAATTATGAGATATAGTAGGGTACATATGATGTATATGATCTGAGTTCGGCAATGTAGGGTACATATGATATGAGCTGAGATATTTTGAGTTGCAGTAAGAAGTATTAGACGTAAGTTTCCCTTTGACATGTATCATGACTTCATCTCCTTTCATAATTTGTTTCAACCCAAATTAGTTTAATTAATCTGATATATAATTACTTATAATATTATTCAATTACAAATTTTTATATATAATAAATTTATTAAATTTTAAAATAACACTTTAAAAAACATTATAAGAATACTTTTTTTTTAATAGATTGACAACGTATAAGTTAAAAATATAAGATTAATCAGGTGGTTAAGAAAAAAAAAGAGAAAAAAGTTGGAAGTTTGATTCCTCTTATTAAAAAAAATTAACAAACTAAAAATTAATATTTGATGATAAAAAAATAAATTGATAATATATGTTTAAGTTTATTAATTCAAATTATATATATTTAACTCTGAATTTTCACCCTAAAAAAAACTTTGAATTTCTGATACAATTTAAACTTAGTTGTACTTTTTTTTGTCCCAAAGATTCTCAAGTCAACCCTTTAGATTGGTGCATAACAATGTAAAGTTTTACACTATTTGTATTTACTAATACGTTTTTATCGTCAACCCTAGCTAGCTAGAGTATTTCCATAAGAAAGTTGATTTTCTATTTCTCAGTCATAATCTTTTATATTGTAAACTACACAGAGTCAAAGATTAACCACGTTTTTTTCCTACATCTCATTCTTATATATCTTTTGCACATCTTGTGCTAAGTTGTGTACAAGTCATAAATAAATTCGTTTTGGCTTAACCAAAAAAAAAAAAAAAAATTGCCACGTTTTGTCATATAGAATATTGCGGCCTTATTAGAAGTCTTTTCAGAGAGGTCCACGCCTCAAGCATTTTTCCTTTTCAACACCTACACTGAGAGATTATTAAGTGTTATTCCCCAATTGAGATTCATCAAAAAGTATCATTAGTCGTGCTTAATTGATTGAATCCTAACCCACCCAACATTTTAGGAAGACAAAGAATCTCCTATTTTACCATATGATTTCTACAATGATCATTTGTACTCTCCCAAATGAAATTTCTTTATCACTCCTCAATGTCTTTACATATTCCTATAGGGATTTTGGAATGTTGCATCAGGTTGGTCTTGATCCCCAAAGCAAACATAGCCAAGAGCTATTTCATGTATCCTTTTCAAAATATGTTGTAATCGGATTTCTTTTTTCTCCAATCGTATCTTGAATGGAAGGGAAGAGAGAAAAGTTTAAAATAATAGTTGAAAGAAAGATAAAAGGAAAGAAAAAAAAAGTGAATTTTTGTTTTTAGAAGTCAACATTTTTCTCAATTTTCTTTTCACTTTCTCTCCAGTAGAAAGAAAAAAATAATATTGTTATCTATATTTTCTTTTTCTTCTATCCAAACATTACATAAATGGTAAGAAAATGAAACGGATTTGGTAGAAAAAATGCACTAAAACCGAAGCCACAAAACCCAAATGAATGTAAAAAAGTTTGGTAATCCTTCTTAAATGCTTTCAACTACAAAAGCAAGTCCAAAAAGTCGCGTTCAAGAGACCCAAAAATCTATCTTTTAGTTTACTATTGAAGATTTATGACTTTTTATTTTATTTTATTGGAGTTCCTCTTATTCTTTTATTGAACATAATGATGAGAACCAAGTTTTAATGAGTTTTCTTCCGCTGGCGCATCTTGGACACAACCAAGATTTTAAACCTCTTTTTACAAGGATCATCCTTCTTTGAGTAGTGTAAAAGGAACATTTAATAGGATGAAAATAACTCACTCACTCTACTTCCAAAACGTTATTTAACATCGATTAATGGATCTCTCTTACAAGGTATGCTTTCCTTATGAGCTTTTACACTCTTCCATTTGAACATAGGTTACTTGAGCGTCAAAGTGCTAATAGATTATCACTTGTTACTCATCGTACAACTATGGAGTTCCTTCATTTCTATGATATTGAAGTGTCTCTTTGATTGAAGCTCCCCAAGCCTCTCTAACTCTATGTTCAAGCAAAACAAGTTCTAATATGTGACATCAAGCAATTCCGCTTTCTTGATATGAAAAACACATTGTTCAAACTAGATTGGAATGCTATGTTACTTTACATTTAAGGGTTTGAGCAACATGAGAAACACACCATTTATACCATTTGTTTTTGTTTTTTTTATTATAAAAAATATCGATACTCTAAGCATTCGATTAACTACATTTCAATGTTCGAACAAAAATACGTACATGACTTAAAAAAAATACTTGCATTATCTAAAAAACTCTTAAGTTTAGCGAGAGGTAAAGCCATATAAAGGGGACAGATTTTAGCACATGGTATTACTCTGGTTGGTGGTGAACTGGTTTTGGAAAAAAAAAATGTATTAATAGCACTATTTGTTGTAGAAAGGTTATAATTTTGAAGGTGTGTAGTTTTTATTATAAGTAAATGTTAGTTGTTAGGTTTTGTTAGAATATTAATAAGGGGATTTGAGGTCATGACCTCTCCCCCTTTTTCCCTTTTCCCTTCAAACCTTAAACCCACATTCTCCACCAAGCTAATAATCTTGTAACTCCTTGAAGGTTTGTAAATTATTGATAGGTTTTTTGGGAGGATTTAATTTCATAATATTTGGATTTGATAAATTGTTAAATAAATCATATTTGGTTTATGCTTTTGTTATGTATATTTTTTCAAATACTCAATCAAACAAGCATGTATAAGGTTATTACGTTATCTTTGAGGAGCAAATGTGCAATCATTTGCAGAAGATAGTGAAACAAGCTCAGGTGATCACGGAACAAAAAGCAGGATATTCAAGTGGCCGAAAAATTATTTTCCAAATTTCACGGGGGATGCCACCCAGCTCACTGTGTAGGATGAGACTCAAGCACCATCGAACAAGATGAACAATTACGTTACACTGCTTACTGTTTAGGATGCCTCACAGGGTGAAAAATATTTTGCTCTTGTACAAAGAGTGATACCCTCTACTCCCATATATATATAAATAAATAAAATATATAAAAATATTGGTAAACAAATTCACGTGGATAAAAAGTTTACATTTACTTCATTATTACCAAATAAAATTTATTAAAAATATATTCGGTTCAAAACAAGGCCGTCAAAATTTACAAAAAATGTTTTGTTAAATCAGCGAGATAAAATAAAATAGACTACCATCATGCAATTAATATAGAACTTATGCCCTAATGTTACATTCTATTAAAGCATTGTGTCCCGACGTCTTTCAGCACAAGGTTCCTTAAAACAATTCACTAGTCATCTCTTCCCCCGAACACAAAGTTCAAGATTATCACAGGATCCAAACACAAACAACACACGGGGAGTGAGCTATAATATTCCTAACTAATAGAGAAATAAGACAACTAGATATACATATCATATAAATGAGATACAACTTACTTAAACATAACTCACGTAATTCCACCACTTTGTCATTTAGAATTCACTTTTCAATCATTAATCACATTACACATGAATCACACACTCCGATCAAGATATAATAACACATCAATTTCATAATAAACAATTAGCAAGCGTATGCAACAGTTATGCTAAGACTCAAGCCTACATGCAATGTAGTACTATGTCAGTGAAAAACCACATTGGGGCGCTTAGGAGTACATAACAAGACACACCACACAGTGGGTATCTCAGGTCACTCTCACTAAGTAAAATCATAAGGAGACCAGTCAGGGTCACGCTGTTTTGCGAAAATGCTCCAACCATGTGGGATCGGCACAGACTTAAAGGAGCACTCAAACCGGGTGACCCCCAAGGCCTATGCTCCGAAGAGTCCGTCAGGGCCTCTCCCTCCTGACTCAGGTCCAACTCCTAAAATAATTTTTTTTACATGCAGACGCTGCTCATGAATTATACAATACCCACGACCTCACACTCGTGTTTAAACACGTTTAACACAATTGCGCTACAATTTAACACTGGTTCCTAAATAGGAAACCTACACTTTCTCTTTAATACTACGCATCAACACTTTTCTCAAGATAACACTGGTTGAGTTATTGTACAATTCACAACTTACAACACAAGTAATGTCACATTAAGTGTTAACCACACATTAATTCACAACCAAAACTCATTCACAATTTCACATCTCATAATGTCACAATCTACCATCACATGTTTACACGTATCTCACAAATTAACACATGTTCAACTTTGCACTTATACTCAATCTCAATAACAATACTATAATCTCAAAGTAACATGTTATTCCATAATTCGTCATATATTTCATTTATAAACACTGTTCATGAATTATACAATACTCACGATCTCACACTCGTGTTTCAAACACGTTTAACACATTGCGTTACAATTTAACACTGGTTCCTAAATAGAAAACCTATATTTTCTCTTTAATACTGTGCATCAACACTTTTCTCAATATAAACACTGGTCAGATTATTGTATAATTCGCAACTCACAACATAATTATTGTCATATAAGTGTTAAACACACACTTATTCACAACCAAATATCATGCCCACAATTTAATATCTCATAATGTCATAATCAATTATCTCATGTTTACATGTATCTAGCAAATTGACACATTCCACTTTGTACTACTCAATCTTCATAATAATATTATAATGTTATTATAATAATTTATTACACCTCATAATTCATATACACATCACACAGTAATCATATTTGCATGACACAAAACACACACACACACATATATAGTAAATCAAGCTACATTGTTTTTAATCAAAAGAGCTTTTATAACAATTAATTTAATATTACATCAAAAGAAATTATCACTAGGCATTAACCTTAAAACTTCCTTTAATTTATTAATCGTCGTGGAAAAATTAGAACAAGATAATAATTTGTATAAAATAAGTCATTGGATAATATTATTTAGAATATAATTCACGCTAATAAAAAGAACTCAATTTTTTTAAGGGTTCACACTCAACACAAGAACACATTAATTTCACAGTAATTTCTCGTTAGGACATCATTGGTTCATCAAACATATATAATTCACTGTTATAGTTATAAGGATAAAATAAAAAATTGGAGAAACACCCAAAAACTCATTTCAATTGATACTCTAAGGATCACTACACATGTTCTCACTAATTCCCAATTGTGAATAACTCATCCTTATCTCTAGGGCTCACGTGTGCATTGTGACAGCAATAGCGGCATCTCTAGCGGTTTCCTGAGATTCCTCCATTTTTTCCTTCGACTGCTCTGATAGGGTTTCCAAACGTAAGAGAAAAGGAGAAGCGATTGAAGTCTCCATTTTATATTGTCTTCGTGCGATTCAGTTTTCTTTCTCCATGAATATTATTTCACAAATCTCAACGTTGAAGGTGTGAGGAATTGAATCGCGAACCACACATCAAAATTTCACGACAATCCAACGGTTAACGAGTCCAAGATTGTAGTTTTACTGAGACAATTTTGGATTTTTGCGGGAAAATAAAAAGTTGCGATAAAAAGAATTTTTCTCTCAGTTTCGACATCTTTTCGTAATTCCCAATGGTGAGAATGTTTGGAAATGAGTTCCGACCATGGTACTCAAATTTAATGACGATCCAACGGTAAATGAATCCGAGATTATCATTTTTTTAAGATAAGTTTGGTAGTATGCGAGAAAAAGAAAGAGTTTTGGGAGGAGGAGAGGGGAAAACGAAATTCAGAGAAAGAGAAGCATCCTGACCTAAATAAAATACTCTTTTTTATTTTCTCTCAAACCATTATTTTAATTAATAAAGTTATTTCTCCTTACTTATTTGATTATAAAAAAAATTATCATTTTTTAAAATAACAATCATTTTTAAATTAGTTTACGAAAAATGGAATGAAATGTTACAAACTCTCATCCTTAATCACATTACTCTTGACAGTGAAAAAAAAACTCATTATCTATCTTAATATATTCACTAGATTTTGATCTTGCGAAAAATTTGAGTATTTTAATTTGAATAATTTTAATTTTTTATTTAACTAATATTTATTTTATTTGATTTTTTTTATCTAAATGATGTCAGAATTTTATCTTAAATTTGACTTAATTAATTCTAGTTTCATTTAGATTGACTTAATTAATTTGTTATACTATTCTGTTTATAGTCTTTTTTTCAAGTAAAATTCTGCAACTTACTCTCAACCATGGCAATATTCATGGATTCCTAAATGTTTATTCCCATTCTGCAAAATCCTGTCCTTCATTGGTATCATTGCCTATTATAATAGCCTTATACAAAACTATACAGATAACTGGATATCAATGTCCATCACTTTGGAAGCATGCTTTGATGTAATAACAAGAATTTTCTGATATGTATGCATGCATATCCTGTCTATTGTAAATTCCATTTATTCTTTAAAGTTATCCTCCAAATGGGATTTCTTAAAACTGGGACTTATCTTCCGTGTGCTTTCAGTTGCCATGAGAAGCCATTCTCTCCGTTGTACTGAAGGCAATAAAGTAATGTTTACCCTTTACTCCACTAATAAAGGGGTAAGTTCCTAGCTTGTCTTTTTCTGTTTGTGTTTGTGATAGTGGGTATAACACTAACTGTTAATCATCAAAATCTGAATGTAAGTCTCTGCAGTCATTTGTGGGCAATTCCATATGGTCCTTTTCCTGTGGGTCTTTTTGTTAAATTTTGATATTTTGTTACCTTTATGATTGGTTTGGTTGCAAGATCATTGGATCTGAAGGTTTGCCTAATTTTTAGTTATATAATTGCATGTCTTGATGATCATACTTTTCATCTTAAAAATGTATTCTTGTACTTTTATATCTCTGTTTTTACTTTCTTTGATATTTTCTGGTTTTTTTCTCTTTTCTTGTATTGTATCTATCAAATGTGTTATTCCAACATTATATGATTTAGTGTTGCGTTTGTATGAATTTACCAGGTCAGTGATGATGGTAAGTCTACTCCATCGTTGTTTGGCTGGTGTAGTAGCTATTAGTGTAGATCAGATTGTAAGGAGGGAAGTTTGTTAGAGTTGGATGTCTATATAATATATAGAGAGCATAGAGGCTATGTCCTCCATTTCTAACCACGAGTTTTATCTATTGAGAATCACATTACTACTTTGAGAATAGGAGAGAAAGCTTAATTCCTCAAGCCAATCTAGATCAACACAGTCATAGATGATAAAGTTACTTATACATGATGTATTTTTTTTGGTGTGGCTTATACATGATGCATGATCTGTAGTGTTTTATAATCCTATACGCCTTTTCAGACTAAATCTTACACGGTCTTGTTTGGAGGTCAAAAGGAGCTCAAAAGTATAGGAGACATCTATTAATGGGTTAAACAACAGATCTAATTGAGGGTTTGACACCACAGCCAAAACTTTAACACAAGGAGTCTGTGAATCTTTTACCTGTGGTCCTCTCAACCCATTTTGGAGTTTAGACCAATATGGAACTTCATTACTCGCACTCTATTTTCCAACATTACTCCTCCCCCCCTCTCTTTTGGTTATTGTTTTTGCTTCCATATATTCCTATAATATAAAGCTTTGAAGGTGCTAAGTGAATACGTAATTATGTATTAAGTGGCAACATGGCATTTGTGCTTATATGCAAAATACTTTTAACTTTTTTCTGAATCGCTCATGGATAGGTAGCTCAAAGAAGGTTGAGTGTGGTGGTGAACATGATGCATTTTCTATCTTATGGTCCTTGACTCTGTGTTGCATATTAGTATGCAGAGTCCCACCTGAACCTCTTATATTCTTACTGAAAATGTTAGTGCAAAATGTCATTACTTAAAGCGACATATTGTGGCTGCTGCAACTTTTATTATGGCTGATCAGCACAAAATTTTGTGCAATAACTGAGTGTTTCAGCGTGATTTTCAGTCTGGGGTTCTATTGACAATCTTACATAGACATTGCTTTGCAACACGTTTATATTTTCCACTGGGCGCAACACTGTCTATAGTAGTATATAAAATACTGCAATATTCCCAACAAGTTACTTAAATCTAATTTCACTGTTTTGTTGATAAATGATTCATGTATTTTTTCATAATAATTCTTATTTTGTAAAAGCAATAGATATGCCAAGTTACCAACACTTATCAGTCACCTTGGAGGAAGTGATCTCTTTTCATCTGAAAAGAATTTTGCCTCACACTTTGTATCATGTGAGCCACTGTAATTGTATAGGCTCGCCTCTTCTAGATAGTCAGGGCATTGAAACTGAAATATAGTTTATCCAGTGGCACGTTTAGGGTGAAAAATGCTAATTGATTAGTGGTTTCTGTTTCTGTTTGTATATCATCTTTATAACAAAAAAAATTAATACTATTTCCCTATAGTACTACCTTCCTCAGCAGGGCAGAATCTTGTGGAATTTGAGTGAACTTTGATTCTGAAATGCCATAACTTCCCTTTAGAATACAACAAATTCCCATCACACAAGAACTCCCATGAAAACCATTTTTCTATCATACGATCTACATCATGTACTACTACATCTGAAGTATTTCCAGATCTAGCTAGTACACTAGCAGTGTAAATGGACCCCATCCTTCCTGGTGACTCTGGTGAATCCCCATTGGGACCATCTACCACCATGACATCCCATTTCTTCTCATACACTTGCGATGGCAAGTTTTTCAATGCAAGCTTGCATTTTGATTTTTGAAGGAATCTAGGATTTGGTACACATGTCGCTGGGTTCAGCCTTGCGTTCTTGAGAAGTTTGTAACCTGCTTTTGCTGGCATGTTATACTCAAGTTTGTATATTTGAGTGTTGTTGGAGATTTTTCTTACCTTGCTTATTTTATCAGGGTCTTCGTCGAGAAAGATGGTGCTACCAGCTGCATTCATGGAAGAGAGGATAAGGTACTGGGGTTGAAAGCCAAATATGAGGAGGTTGCATGGGGATTTAAGAGCAATGAGATCAGAAAGAACTTTGAATTCTTTCTCAGTCAGGGTGGTGGTGATGTTGGGAGTATTTATAGGCTGATCTGAGGATTCAGGTGCATGTGATGCAGTTTTGTTGCAGGTGGACAAAGGTTGAGAACAATTGTGTTGAGGAGCTGGGGACAAAACAGATATCCTAGCCGAAAAAGGCAAAGTCTTGACATTGAGGCTCAGAAGTCTGAGGATTGATATGACTGAAAGGATCAAAACAAGGATAGGGATGAGTTTCTTTTTGGTGAGATTCATCCCTTTCATTCCTTGCCAATATTTTTTAACACAAGGTTGATTTTCTAGCGCCCGAGATTGAGTGAAGGAGAAAATTGAACAAGAGGTGATAGGAGAGGACGAAAATGAAGCACATCTGGGGGCATCTTAATCTTTTTTTTTTAATGCTCCTTTACTCTCTCCTTTGAGCAAACTGCTATTACATTACATCCCTCTCATAGTGTTGTGATATTTTTTGGTGAAAATAACTGATCTTATGTGGTGCTTTGCATCTTGTTGAGTAGGGAGGAAGGGATGCCTTTGCTTCTATTATAAGTGTCAGTGTGTCACCTTTCTTTTCATCCAGCTGCTGGCAGCTACCTTATTGTTGCGGTTGAAGGTTAAGCTCAAGAAATTTAGCTCCATGAGTCGCATTTAGGAAAAATGTTTTCAATTGAATCATTTGTCTGGGCGCTGACATGCGTCCTTAAGTTTGGTTTGTGGTCAAATTTTCTTTTTGGATGCTTGTTTGGTGATCTTGAGTAAGCTTTAATATGGCTGGCGGGTTGTTGGTGGGTCTCTTTTAAATTTCACCCCATATGACTCAAGAGTCTTTGTCCTTTCATATGTTATGATTTGAGATTTGTGATAGTGAGCAATGATTGGTTATTATTTTACATTTCCCCTTTCTGGTGTTAGATTTTTCACTTGCAAACTGAATGCTCAACTAGCTAAGGTTTCCATGGGAAAATGGGCTAGGGGTTCATATCAAATGAAGAACATCTTGTTTCAACTAACTCAACTAGTCAATATGAAGTGGCAAACTTGCTTCAATAAGCCGAGTAGTACATCGTACCTCTTTTGGACTTCTGCTTAAAAAGAAGGCAGAAGAAGAAAAGAGAATAACAAAGTTTCATATCATAAAACAGCTTGTTATGTCTAGGGAACAAATACTTAATATGAGCACTTAATACAACGAGTAGTTGAAGTCTGTGTTGTTATCAATCCAAGATGTGAGAAATCATGTTAATTCTCAAATTCAAGGTGGTACACACGGAATAAATATATAGCATCTTGTAGAAAACAAAGGGTGCTAATATAATAAAATTTCTAAAGAAATGATGGCCAAAATTCTCTTTATAGTCCTTTTCAAGGTAAGCTTCGTGGAAAATCCTAAAATATAGTACTGTAGACTAATATAATATAGCCCGAACATTTTGTAATTTGTGTCCTCCAACAAGAATTATGGCATTTTCTAAATTCTTTTTGGGTACAGCACCAACGTTTGAGCCTAGTAACCGACAGCAAACTATTTAAATTTCTTATTATTAGTAACTATACTACATCCTAAACAATTTATTGGTAAATTTTCTTCAAAAAAGAAAAGAACTAAAAAGTCCAACATGGAATAAACATTTGAGCAGTTTACCTACAGCAGCGGGTAAGTCATTTCCAATCTGGAATCTCAAATTTCCCATTCATTGAATTATGCAATTGCACATAGTCATTCACTCATTTGTTTTATGTTTATGCTTGTTTGTTTAGTTTTATTAAATATAGAAGTTGGCATTATAAACGGCCAAATCCCCTCTGTCTGACTTAGTAAAAATCGATATATATATATATTGGTGTGGAAGTTTTTCTGTTTTTTAATAATTTAGAAAGATTGTCAGTGGTCTATTATGGAGTGAGAAACACTACTGAGGAGGACGAACATACCCCTAACAATAACATATTACTTTGCCGGAAAAAAAAAAGCCTTATTTGTGGATTGTGTGCGCAACATTTAGCGCGAGACCGGGGAATATTTTAATAATCTCTCCTTCCAATTTTCAATTGATTATTATGCACCTCTATTATAGAAGCGTTGGTTTTTCATATCAGAAAATCATAACACTTGTATAGAAAAAAAAATCATAACATTGTTGACTTTCCTTTGGAGAAGAGTCTAAAATCATTTCTATGAGATTGTAGTCTTATATAATACTACTACCACCTTTGATTATTTTTATAAGAAACAAGTCATTTGTTTCTTAAAAAAAAAAAAAAAAGAAGAGAAGACAGGAGGTAGAATGTGTTTACTATTTTATACGCAATCTATCCAAGGAAGGTTCAAGTAAAAGTAACAATACGTTACTTCTCACAAAATTATATTTTGAAACATGTTATTTTAGTTACAAGTACTAAAACATCCTATAGGATATTTGAATAAACATTCTTTTTTAGAAGATTCAAGTTCTAAATATTGTTTTGTGAGGAGTAATAAATTATTATTTTTTTGTAATGGAACAAATTAATATTTTCTTAATTCACAAAAGCATCTGAAAATTTGAGGTTTTTATTGGATTTGAATCACATTCTAGAAACTCAAATTGAATCTGTTTTTTAAGCTGACTTGTTATAGTATGTAACCCATATCACGTCGAGAAGTTATTTTGCCACCAAATGTTGTAAAACTCAAGAATTGTCTTAGTAAATTTATTCATAATTAATAAAGAGAAAAACCAACAGTGAATTGTGTATATTAAATGTTGGATTGTGCAACCGACATAGTCCCATCAAGGTTAATTCATACATATACGTTTAAGCACTCACTTAAATACTCAATGCTTGGTGAGATGTGAACTATCTAACTAAGATTGTATCACCAAAGTTTACTCTAACCAATCAAAATAGTGGAACAGTTGGATATCTAATATTAGATCTCAGTTAGATTCCATAAATAAGGATGATCTCTCTCTTCTCATCCTAAGTACACACATTCTAAGATTTTGTGACGACTCTAGAACCTCGGCTTAAGGGCCTTTTGGACCCAGACATGAACAAATGTAAATAAAAATTTAAAGTAGGAAAATATTCCAACTAAGAATCCTTGCTTTGGTGAAAGAGTGCGCTATAAATTAATTCACTTTTAAGACTAATTTATTATACAAGATAGATTATTACCAAAATGTGGTCTTATCGCCCAAAACAACACTTTTTCATATGATTTTATATATTTCTTATAAGTTAAATGGTTTTTTCATTCATAGCAAGCATGCAACATCACCATTATGGGAATGTACATGCCGTAGAAAAATTACCCCAATCCACTAAAATATGGTATGCTACAAGTGAATATTTTTTACAAGAACCAAAGTGACACATTTTTTACGGTATACTAATTTCAGTGTAAGTATCAGTTTTAGACAACTCTTTAAATAGTAACAATGGATTTACGGTTGAATTAAATTTATGGAATCTGAATTAGATTTGGACAAGAATGTAACCAGCACATTGGTTAAGGAACTAAAAAGAAAAGAAAAAAAAGAATTATTAGAATATATAAAATTACACTGTCATGACTTTTTTTTACTCTCTCTCGTGATTTTCTCACTAAATATTTTCTTCTTTTAATTTCTTAACTAACTATTTAGGAAGACCCTTAGTTTTATGTTGAAGTTCATTGCATCATGCATGGAGTTTTAGACCAAATTTCTTTCCCAGTCAATTCCGTTCAGGTTTTTTTGCCGGGATTTCATCTTTAGCAGTCGCTGAAAATTACTAAAGAGTCTCTTTCAAGTAGTTAATCAACCAACTTTCCCAGTAATTAAGGAAAATTATAACAGTAACTCTGATATAACGCTTAGCAAAAAGATTCCGTCACACAGTTTCCTTGGAATCACACATGAGATGAGGCCATGGCTTTGTTGACATTCCCCCATTATTGTCAAATGGTCATTTTCCATCCAAAATATAAAATTCCCAGAGTGACGTTAGTGTACCAAAACCAATAAACAAAAATGGTGATGCCGTTGCCATTGGAAAGCCTCACCTAAAAACTCTCACTCATAACATTTACCTCAATTAATGGAGTTGGGAATCAAAGCAAGGTTGAAATTTTAAGGCCTAGTGTGAAAACCAATAATAGGTACAAATTTACAATACGGGAGAATACTTAGCAAACATGCTTATAGCAATAGAAGATGCCACCAGTTCATCATCACCTACTATCCTAGAGGGTTGCTATTGTCTTTGTCGGCTTAATCATTTTCTTTTAATTTGTTTAATATTTGATCATTGGATTCACTTCTTCAACAAGAAATGTCATTTTAGTAAGTTTGGCTGGACCAGGTCCTCTTTTCACATATGCTTGTTTTCTTCATATTTTCCCCCCTAATTCTTCTTTTTTGTCCATGGTACCCCCATTCTAATTAGCATGATTCCCTACCTTAAGCAGGTTTTCAATTAGATTGGATTCTGGCTGTTTATGGGTATTTGTTGGTCCAATTTTGCTAGGGGAAGAAATCGAAGTAGTGAAGACTAAAGACAAATATTGCTATGGGAACAAACGGCAAGGAGGGAGGATCTGGGGTAAAGTGATCAAAATTCAAGGCTATATTATTCATTTTATGCTTCTTGCTACTTGTTGGTTTTATTTCTACTGACAAAGCTTGAATAATTCTATACCTATATCAGGTAACATATCAAGAAATGGTGGAAGATGAAGCCAAGGACATTAAGAATGTTCCTTTAGGACCTATACACAAACTAATAGCAGAGAACACCAAGTCAAACAGTTTGGTTATAAAGGTAACTAGCAAACTCAGTTTCCTTGTTTCTTGTATAGACACATGATTTTTTTCTGTTCCATTGAAACTTAACCAATGGACTTAATTGGTACCAAAACAGAAACCACATGTGGTGATTCCTCCTCATATCATAGCAGAAGCCATATCAACGATCCGTGATATTGACATTAGATGGTCAGGTCCAATAACACAGAAAGAAATGGAATATGTTGAACAGTATGTCTTGGCAAAGTACCCTGAATATGCCGGCCTAATTGAAGGGGATGGGAATGGTATAGACATGTCTAGCTTTATTATCAATGAGGAGCCTTCAGAACCCTTATCAGATGACAGGAAGAAATCGCCAAGAGGGACCTTTAGAGAACCTTTGTTTGGCAGTAATCTCCCTGAAATGGATAAGACTCAATTGGAGCCATCAAGACTACTAGATATTCTCAACAAAAAGTCCTCCTTTCCAGGAAGTTTCATCTCAATCCCTGAAATCCAAGCCCAAAACAAGGTTTTGAAGCATTGTGGGTTGCCTGATGATGAATATCTGGTTCTCTTCACTCCAAGCTACAAGGATGCAATGATGTTGGTGGGGGAAAGCTACCCTTTCGTTAAGGGAAACTACTACATGACAATTCTTGGTGAAGAGAAAGACTATATCAGGGAATTTGCTTCTTTTAAGGAGTCCAAGGTGATTCTGGCACCCAAGACTTGGCTGGATTTGAGGATAAGAGGGTCTCAGCTTAGCCAAAATTTTAGGAGAAAGTGTAAGGTCAGCCTGAAAGGTTTATTTGCTTATGAAGCAGACGTGAACGGGACAAATCATTGGGTCTCAGAGGCTCATAGGAACTACTGGCATGTTCTGCTTGATGCTTCTGCATTGGTGCTGGGAAAGGACAGGCTACATCTTGGTCTTCACAGGCCTGACTTCTTAGTCTGTTGTCTTCATAGCACTCACTCCAATCCTTCAAGAATCACTTGCCTCTTGGTGAGAACGAAATCTTTTGGCACCTCCACTGCTTCTTCTCAGGTCAATGGCTGAGTGAGAATGAATACATGTCTGATACTCAGACAAAATTTGAACTGCAATGTCTTAACCTGTATCATGAACTCTCAGTTTAACAGTGAAATATCCTGGCGTACTTTGTAGATTGAATAAAACTTTTAACACAATCATAGAAAAAACCACTTATTACTGGTTTAGATGTAATATCGGTATATGTACTCGGGATTCCTGATCATTTGGGTGGTTTACATTTACCAGTTGTTGATACTGTCATCCATGCTTGGTTTTTGTGGCTAAACGATTTCTCCATCACAGTTAATCTGTTTTAAAGAATTCTTATTTCTTACTCTTTAACTTATAGGAAATTACTCAAATGGTCAAATCATATGCTAGTATGTTTGAAAATTCGTTAAGAAGGAAAAATTCATGTTTTGGACCTGAAAGTTATAACTTTTTCCTTATATATATATATATATATATATATATATATATATATATATATATATAACATTCAAATTGTGAAACCAAACACGCTATGCAACTGACTAAAGACTGGTTTAATTACCACCAGGAAGATACTATCGTTAAAAAATGGAGGTGCATCTACCTGAGTTGTGGAAGAGGATAAGATGGCTTGACGGGAGATCAAACCTGACTCTGACAACATCATCACACCCAAGTTTTTTATGGAAAACGCAGGAATGTCTCGGATCATCATACAATCTCAGACAATAACACACCAGAACTAAGAAAAGTTCCATCTTTTATATAACTTAAAACGGATACTAAATGGAGATGAACAACAAAGCAACAGATAATGCATCAGAATTTCAACATGTGAGAAAGAACAATCACGGGACTTAAGTAAAAAAAAAAATACATATATCATTATATAGTATACAAGATTGTTTTTTCAAACTATCATTAAGGGTATATTTAAACATAATTATTATTCTTTCAAAACACTCAAGCTAACAAAAATAAATAACTTTTTTCTCAAAAAATAAACTGAACCGAACATGTAGTTATTTTGAGACTCGTAATAGGCATATAACCACTCATCATTGTTCTCGGTAACATTCAAAACTGATGATAAAGCCCAAAATCCTTTGAATTATTTTCAGAAAGTTCGTGCAAGAGACATGGATGGCTTCAAGTTGAATGAACTACATTTGGAAGATATAAAACTATAATCACGCCACCCATACCAGATGAACGCAAAACCATAATGAGAACTTCTAAACTGTCATGTGATTCAGCAAAAACAGGAGCTGTCAACTTTTAATGACCATAAACATCCAGTTCTTCCTCGGACTCAGCTGTTAGCCACTGAGTCACTGACTATTTTGGTCTCATTCTTCAGCTCTAGAATCAGAAACCAATCGAGCTAGTGGTAAATAACCAACACTGTTAACAGCCTCAATGTGAATTCAGAAACTCGCTAACGGTGACAAACAGGGAGGCAGATTCAATTGACCATACTCAAACTGTACACCGAGACATACTCGGGGGGGTTATAAAAGACAGTATACTCTCAAAGAACAATAATGATGACAAAGATAAAAAAAACGTCAACCAACTTTCCTCAAGATAATTATTTACGGTATACAATGAGCAGATGTACACAACCATTAAGAAGCCACCATAACGAAGAATAATCAAAACAACTATCACTATGAGATAAACGATATGCAGCAGTAGCAACTACAATAAAGGCCTGCATTGAATTATATTAACAAGTTGTGCCTATTATACTGTAAACCAAAAGAAATGCAATTTCCCCAACATGGCTGCTAGGAGCTATTCTGACTACACTTCGTCTTGAGCATGACTGGTACTTTTCAAGATGTTGTACTTGCAGAGGGGGCATGTAGCATTGATATGCAGCCATTTGTCCACACAGGCACAGTGAAAATGGTGGCCACAAGGAAGTTGTCTAAGTTCAACCCCGTCATCATAAGCAGAAAGGCAGATGCAACATTCCTACAGTTTGCAACCGACAAATTTTTCAGATTAGCAGAACAGAGGATGCAATCAGTTTTTTCAAACAATCAAGTTATCCTATCAAAATTATCTCTCATTTTCTTGAACCATTTTATCAAATTCCTTCTGGTGTAAAATTTGATTGAGAAGAAAGGCCAAAAAAAAGGAAGATAGAAGGCCAATCACACCAAGATATATACATAATGCATTCTCCAACGTGAGAATGTGTTCAAAACACAACTCTGTGCTGTGGTTTATAACAATAAAAGCCAAGCCAGAAAATATATTGAAATAATATCTAGTGACCGACAGAGCATAAAGAACACCAGGACAAGGGAGATAAAGGCCAAGCCAACACATAGCAAAAAATGTACAGCATACCGCATCCTCATCAGAAAGAACATGTTCAATGGGAGAATCAGCATCGCATTCAATCATTATTCCTCCAGCAGCTCCTTGTGTATTCCCAGCAAGTTTCTCATTAGTTTCAGTTCTTTGGAACTTGAATTTTGACAACTGCTCAATGTCTTCTTTTGATGCCCCTTCCTGCTTTTTTTAGATACCCAACAAATGAGAAAGAGACATTAAGGCACGGAACAGTACAATTAATAGACTACAATGATTATCTCACAAATAAATACTCTTCAGCTACAAGACAATGCCATCATGTTCACAGAAACACTCAATAACCAGTAATACATTCACAATGCACCAAGTTGTAGGAAAGCAAATCATATATGACAAACTTTACTCCTCGCATAGAAAGTCAACAATGTCAACCTGAATGAAGCACACAATTCTCAGGATAAAATAAGTTATCCCAAAACAAAACAATATAGGACATATCATATTTCATCATAAGTATATCATGTTATAATTCACCTCATCTCCAACCTAAAATATCTAAGAGACACATTCATTAACAGTCCCCATTCTCCAAGGTACTCCCAACAAAGCAACCTAAAGAACTTTACCTTTTACTCATCACAGTTGGTCAAGCCACCTTTCATATCATACATATGCAAATGTCTCAAAATTACTTGCACATCATCAAAAGTCAATTTTTCTTTTGCTTAACAAGTTTCACAGACTTCATCATAATTTTTCTCATACTATATGTATTAAGCATTAATTCACAACCAAGAAACAATACCATTTTCATAAGCCACACAGCAGGACTAGTCAAATTCCTCCAATAGTTACCCAGTGTATTTTATGATAGCAAAGCATTTCCTTTTATCCTATAATTCAAAAGACTGATTCTTTTCTTTTCTTCAAAAAGAAGGCAAAGGTTAGTAAAAGAGACAAAAATTAGTGTGTAGAAAGTCAAGCAAGAGAAACAATGAAGACAATCAGTGCTTCTGGTTTGTTACAGGTGCTAGTTCCCACAACAAGTCAAAAGAGCATTATCAAGCTCAAATTATTATGGTTTGGGTTATTCACCTTAAACAGTAGAGCAAATGTAAATGTAATACTTCCTTTGTAACAATTCATATGACTGACGTAATAGAAGACACAATATATCAATCTTCAACCTTCACGATCATTCCATTCATAAAGTCAAACCACAACAAGCAATAAAAATGTAAATTTAGGATTCACATATTTAATTTTGCTGGTGCAAGACAATGTTTCCTTCACACCCAAACCCATCCAATCTACAAAAATAGATCCTAGAAACTAGCATATGGATCTCTCTATGCCAAACAGCAATTATATATTCATTCTAATTTCATGCTTCCATTTCATTTAGACTCGTTAATTAAAAAAATTCATAATATTTGGATCCAGCGGTAAAGTTGTGCCTTGGTGACTTGTTGGTCATGGGTTCGAATCCGGAAACAACCTCTTTGCATATGCAAGGGTAAGGCTGCGTACAACATCCCTCCCCCATACCTTTGCATAGCGAAGAGCCTCTGGGCAATGGGGTACGAAGTTTATAATATTTGGATCCATAAACTTTACCAATTTTCTTTTAGACTCGGCAAATGGTGCTAAGTAGAGCCTAATTTAAGGAAATAAACACTTGAGCCACTAGATCCGTACATCCATACCAACTCAAACAAGAACCAGTAATGACACCATGAAGTACATGTACCTGGTCTGCAACTGCATACAGGAGTGCAATGATACATGGAAGACAACAGCAAACAGCAATACCAACGATGCATGCTAGTGCCATACAGAAAACGACAAAGAAAACATCAAAACCCAGGAAGGCTATACATAACCTGCAAGGCAAGTAGAATTTGTTAAACATAATCAACTAAAATAACCGTAGGTTTCCCAAAAAGAAAATAAATTACAAATACATATAATAAAAGATATATGAACAAGTTGCACATGCACATGTCAGGTTGAGAGCAAGAGAAAGAGAGAGAACAGACCAGTAGAGCAGGGGAGAATCTCGGACCAAAGATTCACTATCAGCTGACACCCAATAGAATCCAACAACCCACCAAATAAACGAAAACATTGTGTTGGCTGATTCCAAATGCTTTGCCATACTGCTTGGCAAAAAAACAAACATAAAAACCTATAACATTAAAGATAGAATGGTGAACGAATCAATAATTGATATTTACTAATTTTCCATGCTAATAAATATTGGACATATTGTATTATTGTTTCAACCCTTAGCTTTTGATTGTTTTGAATAGCTGAAACAAACGCATGGAAAACTTTTAAAATATCATTTTTTATGGACAAAAAAAACTGTAACAAACGAGCCCATATATAACCATTTTGGAATTAAATCAGGGAAAATGGGAAATAAAGCATTTTCCCCGGATCATCCAGCATTTTACATTTCTACACTCAGTCATCATGTTGTTGTGGTTCAAAGATCAAGTGTTACTAATCTATCAGAAAATAAACCTATAAATCTACTCCCGTGCTTGGAGAGATTGAATAAAAATAACTCTAGTATCTGACAATTCAGCCAATTATCAGATGAGAAAGCCTATATAATCTCTTCCTACAATCAAAGTTAAGTTACAACTTAAAACATCACTTTCAGTCACTCAAAGCAATTAGAGAGAGATTTTAGAGATCAGAAGAACTAAAAGGATTAAAAAAATTGAAAATCAAGGCCCAAAGTCTTTGACATATTTTGAACAGACAATTTTTTTTTTTAACAAAACAACTGAAAAACCTAAAATTCCCACGAGGGTTCTCTGAAATATGAACTGAAGGTTTGCTAGAGTTTTTAATTAACACAGCTACTTCTTTCTCCCTTAATGGCACTCAAAGCACTACCCAACAATTTCACATGCACATCCGAACAATACAGTTAAAAAACCGCGGAAGTCATGAAACTTCAATTAGTTCAACGGGCTCCTAAGTTTTAATTACATCAGCATGCAGGCTCCTCAAATTCACTCAAACCACATAAAGCAAACTCAATTCGTTTTAGTCCAGCGCCATCGTAATAAACACAATTTAAATTCAAAGTGAAAACGCAGCGTCGTTTATGGTTCAGACTTCAGAAATTCACCTTATACCATCGTCGTCGAACTGCGCCAACGACACGTAGTGTCCAGAGCCGTCCATCGAAGGCGGACCCAAATCTCCGCTGCCGCCACCCGCGATAGCGGCGGCGTTGGACTGTTCGCGGCGGCGTAGGCGGCGCTGGTACTCGACGCAGACGCACGCGACGTGAAGAACGCACTGCAGAGCGTAGCCTACAATCCACAGCCTGAGAGGCATGTTGGGATTCTCGTTGCGGCTGAGAATGAAGACGGTTGCGGCGGCCGCGACGAAGGCGAAGTTCCAGAGAATGTCCAAGACGACGACGGGCTTGGAATAGGCCCAATCGCTCTGCCTCTCCTCGAGCTGCTCCGCCGCCGCCTCCCGCACCACCATGGACGGCTCGCGCATGAGGCGGCGGCCGCTGGCCTGGCGCAGGAAGCGCGCAGCCTCGCGGAGACTCGGGCGGCGGAGGAGGCGGCGGCCGGAGGTGGATTCGTCGGAAGAAGTGCCGAGGAACGGCGTGGGATCGGCGGCGTCCTCGGAGGAACGATTCGGTGACCTTGTTGTCGTGGCCATGTGTGAGGGCGCTTCAGGACATCTGAATCTGAATCTGAATCTAGTTCTGACACTAACAGCGAAAAACAGGGGATTGAAATCGACGATTCGACGAGGGTGAATATGGAAAAAAAAAAATAGGTCTTTTCTGAAATCGGAAATTAAGATGGTGACATTGTAGTTTGCTTCTTTTTTTTTTTTTTAAATAGTAGCATTCATCTATGAAGAGAAACATGACTTGGTGATCAAGTTTTTGAAAATTAGAAAATATAAATTTAATTATTGTAATATTTAAAAATTAATTTGATAATGAGTTATAATTTTTAAGATCATTGATATTAAACTATCAATTTATTATTATGTTATTTATTTAATTAATTTGTCACACTTTTATTATATATATATATAGGTGGTAAATTTGAATGTTTTATTTTTTAAAACCAATTTATCAAGCTCCTCACACTTCTATGATGAATTTTATTTTATTTTTTTATTGTCAAGGTTTTCCAACGGTGTCATTTTTGGTTTTATTTATTTTGTTGTTGAACGCGCATTGGTTTTTCTCCCGCTAAAACCAAAGGGAAGAGTAGTACGCTGCATTTTACTAGGGAATTTCGTGAAAATTCAGAAGTCGCAGATGTCGGCGTGGTATTTATTTATTTATTTAATAGAGAAAGAATTCTCGAGTTTTGCTCTGTTTAAAGCTCGTTCACATTAGGCATCACGTATCACACAGACTCAGTTATTACTTGTGTTTGTGTTTCGCTACTGTTAAGTGCAAACAGCTTCCTTTAAAGATGATAAGATACCCTACACTCTGTTTTATTTAAGGTATTTAACCGTAACAACTATTCTGATTTACTACTATTTGATAACTAGATGTAAATGATTATTGGCTAAATTACTCACGTCTGTCTTAACTTTACTTTCATTTCATCCTTTATTTATTAAAAGCTTTAAAATACTATTCTTTAAGGAATGTGTTTTATAATACATTTTTTTTCTTTTCAATATACTAATTATTATTTATTTATTTTGGAGCACAATTTTAAACATTTTTTTATTAATTTTGGTCGGAAGGAAAGAAAACAAGGAAGGAAAGACAAATTTAAAATTTGAATAGAAACAAAATTGAAGAAAATAAAATTTTCAAATTTTGTTTATAGAGGTCAACTTTGTCTTTTTTTTCTTTTTTTCTCTTCAGCCAAACAAAAAATGATTTGTTATATGCGTTTTTTTTTTCTTTCCTCCTATTTTTTCTTAAACCAAACATAAGTTATATGAAATTATGTAATCCAATTAAGTTTTTGACCAAAAAGAACATAAATCTAAATATGATGAAAATCATATTAAAAATGAGTCTCACAAGTAATTTTTCAATTGATTTTGAGATGTTTGTTAATTTTTTGGTTGCTTTTAGAACACAACTTTTTAATATAATTTTCACCTTGTTTATACTATTTTTTATCCATACAACCCTTTTTCTTTTGTTTGCATTATTGGGTCGTAGCATCGTGTGATTGATAGTGTGTTTAGGGAGAGAGAGAAGGTTTGAAATTCAAGTTGAATAATAAATAAATAAACTGAAAAATAATATTTAAAATAAGTATTTTTCATTTTCTTTTTAATCATTAAAAAAAAGGCATTATTATCTATATTTTTTTCATAGCCTTTTCTCTCTTTCAAAGGCATCATATATAAATATAACCGTAATTGTTCCAACCCAATAAGGCCTAAAAGGAACCCATGACTCTTGTTTGAATAGTGAGGTTAGGTCATAGCTCATGTGTGGGGTTGTGGGGTTGAGTTATGGGCAAGGTACTTGGCTTACATCCAAGAGGGTCCATAATCCTTCAAGTGTGAACCATAAGCATAGTGACTTTGGGGTAGGTTATGATAAAATGCTCAATCTAAAATTGAAAAGGTCTACAACCTCTCTAGCCCAGAGCCATAAGAATAAGGATATTGGGTTGATTTTTGGATTAAGTATTCAACACAAATTTAGAAGGGTTCATAGCCCTTTAAGTCCTAACTCCTAAGCCATAGGCATAGGG
This sequence comes from Glycine max, assembly GCF_000004515.6. Lineage (NCBI taxonomy): Eukaryota > Viridiplantae > Streptophyta > Magnoliopsida > Fabales > Fabaceae > Glycine > Glycine max. Next base: position 4,469,574 of record NC_038241.2, read on the forward strand.
ACGAAGTTATAAGAATAGGATCAATTATTGACTCGATTGTGATATTGGATTAATGGGTTATTGGTCGAACTCATGAGTCAATAGTTGAATCACATGAAGTAATATAAGTAACATTAAAGTTGTGTGTGTGTTTGTGTTGTAACACCACTAAGCGATTGGAGCAAGTCAGAAGGGACGCTCAAGCTCAACAAGAGGGTTTTAATACAATACGTCGATGAAACTTCCATAGCTTATCAATACCATTTTCACATTATATCATGCCATGACGATGAAACTAGGATAAAATAATCTTTGAAGGGTTCTTCACTATCACAATCTTCTCGAATAAATGAGATTGTTGAATGTTTATTAAGTTTTATGCTTGTTGAAATGCTCATCCCTAACCATGCATATCTCTTGCGAGTTAAGCTTGTAGTGCCTCCTCCCATAAAACATGCAAGAAAAGTGTTTAAGTTATTGAAACCATGTGTTGATCGGACAAACATTTATCCGCATTCAAAAAATGTAAAAACAACCTGATTCATAGACAATAATGTGTGACTTGGCTATTTTAAATCAATTTGAGTCAGCAATTTTGTTTGCTTTGATATGATTTTGAACCAAGTTACATGAGTCAAAATCACTTTTTATCTAATTTTCAATTGAACCAATTGGATTAATTTGAGTTTAGTAACAATGGAACTACTACTAATATTGTCATTGAGGAGTTCCTTCAAAACCTATAATAAGTAATAATCTCAAAATTTCTCTATTGTTATATATTATTCAGGCTCAATACTCAATTTGGTCCTCAAGTTTTATTAAAGTGTTCAATTGGGTCTCATGTTTCAAAAAAACTCCAATTAGCTCCTCAAATTTTTAAAAATGCATTAATGTTTCCTTTTTCGTGAATTTAGACTAACATTATTAAAACAATATAATGTTTCTATCTCCACCTCTTTTCCTTCTTTGTATGACAATCCCCCACCTAACACTGCCACACCACCCAAGCCCACTTATGGGAGTCGAGATCGTAGGACCTCCTTTGTCGTCCCTCCCTCATCCATGGTGGCATCAACAATATCTGATTAGTAAAGGTGTGTCTCGCTCTCAAAGAGAAGAGAATGTCACAATAGAAAGAAGAAGGCAACAACGCATTGATAATTGTTTTTCACGGTATAGGCAATTATCTTAACTTTCATTTAGAAAAATTGTTCATAATTGTGGATTTTGTTAATAAATTGTATAAAGTAGTTGTAGAAACTTAAAATGATAGTTTTTTATGTTTTTTTTTTTGTAAATTTGGATGTTACAAGAGTAGATTTTGATCATCAAAGATTGAAGAGTTGTAGAGATGATCTCGCCATAGCGAGATGTATTTTCACCACAACAAAACATAACCCTTGATTAGTTGGAAATAATGAAGATTCGTTACAACAAAGTTGAGCCTCGCCACAATGATTTTGCAAGGCTAAAGACCGTGGAGTTAACAGAAACTCACTTCAACGAATAAGGTTTAGAGGCATAAAGACCAAGTGCAAAGTCTTTAGTTCATAAGTGTAGTTTTGATGCAGCAAAAATTTTGAGGCACAAAAACTTAATGTAATCTCAATTCTGTTTAAAGAGCTTGTTGTATGGAATTTTGGTTTATTTGTGAATTATGAGAAATAGAATCCTAAGCTGCCTCTCTTCTTTTTCTTCCTTCATTGTTGCTCTTATGAGATTTTATTTAGATACTTCATGATCCAAATGAGCTAAATTTCACAATTGTTAAGTGATTGAAGTTTGTAATCTCTGTTTTCTTATCAATTATCGTAGTTAATGTGATTATATTCAGTTCTATGCTTAGATGCATGTTAGGAGTGATCAACCTAACTTTTTGGGATTTTGATTGTGTGGAAACAAGTTCAAATCCTATATCTGAATTGAAATTGTGCAAGGATTTGATGTCAGGAATCCATCAAATACTTGCATTTGTAGATATTCACTAATCTAACTTTGAGTTTGTAGGTCTAAATCACCTAAGGAATTAGGAATTTAGCTTGGAAGTCAAGGATTAATTGCCAAGGAATTATGATTAGTCATTTTGGTTGCATTAAACTAGGATACTGATTAGAAACGAGTTTCATATAAAGAATTCTTTGGATTTTATCTTAGCAATACTTTCATCTGTTTGATATCATTTTTGCTCCAAAAAATGTGTTTGAAAACCAAAAACAATTTAGTTTCGTCATAGTGAATTGACATCTCGTTGCAATGGAACATTTCTTTTCTAAAAACTGAAACTTCACACATTCACCACAACAAATTGACAACTCATTGCAACGAACGCATGTAAAATTTGTTGATTCCCTTTATGTTTCACATAGCCTTTTGTGGATACGATAACTCTTATACTTACTTTTTCTTTCTATATATTAGACTAGGTTCACTTGCCTATTATGTCTGAAGCACAACATACGTTGTACATATGGCCATCAATAGACATGGCAAGAAAACCCCGAATCCGTCCCGACTTTGACGGGTAATACCGAGTTGACCGGGTATGGGTTCGGATTTTCCTGACAACCAAAAGTCGGGTACGAGTACGGATATGGGAGATATGGGATTACTAGATCCGTCCCGACTCCGAACTCGAACTCACCCTGCCACTTAAAATCTTTAGAATTTTTGCATAATTTAATCAAAAGGCATAGAATTTTTATTACAAGTTAATTTTATTTTAGAATTTTTACATAATTTAATATTATTTTCTTAACAATTTTTGTAGACACATGCGCTATAATAAATTTATTGATATATAAGTAGTTAAAAATAAATGTTTAACAATCAATTTATTTTTCTAAAATCAAATTTTTAATATTTTTTTTACAATTTTTTTTTCTAATTTAAATCAAGTATGGGACGGGATCGGGGATACCCGATACTCAATGGGTACCCGACGGGTACGGGGATGAGATAATAAACTTAAACTCGTCCAGTATCGGATACGGGTATGAGGATATGTTGGAGAGTCGGGGTAAGAGATTGGGGAGACAATACCCGTACTCGTCCCGCCCCATTGCCATGTCTGGCCATCAACGAAACTGTTGGTTTCGTCAAGTTCATTGCCACTAATGCCCCCCGCAACACTATCGGCTTTGTCGATCTCCTCACTAGAAAGACCTACATGTCACTCCTGTGAGCCCTAGACCTCGACTTACGATTCAAATCTGTGTTTTCACCATCAGATCTTGTTTTATGCGCTCATTCTTTAGTTTTGTTTCATTGGATATGTTATGAAAAACTTGATGTAGGCTGCTTTTTTATGTTATTAACAGTTTTTACAATGGTAGACCATTGAAGATCTAATGTTGTATGAGTACTGGTTGATTGAAAATGTGTTGTTGTGAATTTTGTTGACTTGATGTTGTTATTGAGTGTTTATTTTCTTATATATGATTAAGATATGCCCATGCCTTCTTTGGATTCATGGATGCTTGCGGAATCACAATGATCTTGGATGGTACGACAATGTTAAATGAGGGGTTGTGAGTGTTAATACAATAAAGAAAAGGAGAAGGGGACACATTTTTAATGGTGTTTGTCTAAATTGACCAAAAGACAACAATGATGTATTTTTAAAGATTTAAGGACCTAATTAGATTTTAAAAAAAATATGAGAATCCAATTGAACACTTTGATAAAACTTAAAGATCAAATTAAGTATTAAGTGTAGTATTTAAAACAATAACTAGCTTAGTGTCATGTGTGATACGCGGATATTAATTTTATAATATGTAAATTTTTATATATTATAAGTTTTTAATGTATTTATATATTATATTTTAATTAGCTTAGTGTCATGTGCCATACAAGTTTTTTCCCTCTAAAAACTCGGACAAATTCCCTCCAAGTTTGAAGTAGTTTTAGGCACATAGGGTTTGGACTTTGGAAAGGCTTATTCTCCGCTCTCGTCTGAAACCTGAAACCCTTTGTTCTTCGTCGGCGGAAGCATGTCATCGTCATCATCAAGCAACGCCTACGACGTGCCATGGGTAGAAAAGTACCGTCCCAGCAAGGTCGCCGACATCGTCGGCAACGAGGACGCCGTCTCCAGGCTCCAAGTCATCGCTCGCGACGGCAACATGCCCAATCTCATTTTATCCGTACGTCTCTCATTTCACCCCTTAAATTAACTATTTCCTCTTTCTCAATTTTTTATCCTAATTTCTAACCCTCTCATTTTAGGGTCCTCCCGGAACCGGCAAAACCACTAGCATTCTCGCCCTCGCGCACGAGCTTCTCGGAGGACCAAATTGCAAGGAAGCTGTTCTCGAACTAAACGCTTCGGATGATAGGTACGTTTTTGTAATTTCTCGATTCAGTTTTCAATTCTGGACGATTTCCTGTTAATTTATCCTTTCACTTTTGGTTATAGAGGAATTGATGTTGTGAGGAACAAGATCAAGATGTTTGCTCAGAAGAAAGTCACACTGACCCCGGGGAGGCACAAGATAGTGATACTGGATGAAGCTGATAGGTGAGTTTTCATGGTAATTTAATTTAATCCAGTTAACAGTGTTAGTTGCATGTTCTTATACCAACATTATGTTGGTTAGAGTAGAACTGAACTTGGATCACTTAAGCAAGTCTTAAGTTCTGAGTTTTGTGGATGAAAAAAAAGTGGTTGGAGGAAGACTATGACTCCACTAAAAGCTGCCAACTAGGTTCCTGGCAGAGTTTAGTTATTGCTTATTGGTAAGGCCGATGGATACTTCGTATCTATATCATTGCCTGCTGTTATTTTCTCTGGGTTTTAATTTTTTCCTTTCCCCTCCTTAATTCAGCATGACCACAGGGGCACAACAAGCATTGAGAAGGACGATGGAGATATATTCAAACACCACTCGGTTTGCCCTTGCTTGCAATACCTCAGCTAAGATTATTGAGCCCATTCAGAGTAGATGTGCCATTGTGCGATTTTCACGGTTGTCTGATCAAGAGATACTTGGTCGTCTCATGGTTGTGGTTCAAGCTGAGAAGGTACCTCAAATTTCTATCCTGCCTTCATCTGTCTTAAGGCAAGGCTTGTGGTATTCCTCTTTGTTAGAGGAGCATAGGTCTAGCATTTGTAGTGTTTGATTATATTTTTTTATTGTAAATGTCACAGTTGAAATTGCTTGACTCGATTGTCTTAAAACTTTAGAGTTTAGACTAATATTACAATCACTACTCTGTTTTCATTTTTCTTTGTAATTCATTCTTTGATATCAAAAGGGAAAGCTATTGATTTGGAAGAAAAAAAATTCTGTATTTTTTTCCATCTGCTTCCTAGCCTTCTCATCTATTCTCATGGCATCTGCCAATTTCATATCTGATGCTGTATTGTCTTTTTAATTTTGATATAAGTATCCTCCTTTTTGACTTTTACCCATCTTGTTTGGTCTTTCTCCACTATAGTTTTGCATTTCTTCCTCTCTGGGAAATTTTCATCCTGTGCTGTACAATGATTATTGTTGTATATTTTGGAAAAAAAACTAAATAAAGAATTTTGATTTTGGAAGGCTTACTAATTAGGATTATTGTATATTTTTGCTGCACCCTGTCAACTAAATAGAAGGGTATTCAAATAGTATTGGCACTTTTTTATTGAAAAAATGTTTTTCTTCTGATTAGTAATGTACTGGACCTTAGAAATGCACTACTTGGACTTTGACCTGCGTCTTTTGGATGATATGCGATATATTGATTTGAAAATTCTTGAAATAGAATATGACATTTTAACAAGTTGATTTTCCCATGGCGACAAACTTGATGGTTTTTTTTGTTACGTTTGAGGGACTTCAAGTCATTTGATCTCTTTTGAGAGACTTTAGATGATGTAGCAGTCTGTTTGGTTTGTTTTTCAGACACAAGCTAGCTAGCCCAATAATAGTCTATTTATAGCCATAGGCAGAGGTTTGCAGAATATTCTTTTTAAGTAAATTGATGAGTTTAAGGTGTTTGGTTATTTGATAGTATCTAACCAATGCCATTTATTCCTTTTGAGCTTAAAATCGTGATCTAAAATATTTGATTACTTGCCTCCTTGGTTGTGTTGCTGCTATGTGATATAGTAGTAAAAAGGTTTGCAGATAATTTATGGCAACTAAATGCTATAGGAAGATATGTTATGTGCATGCATTCTTATTTTCTCATTTTAGTTTTTTAAAAGGTGGCCTAATATATGAGGTTCCCACCATTTTTGGTTCTTTATCATAAATTGTTTTCAAAGATTCTTGTCATTGGCAAGGTGAAATGGTCAGGAATAGCTTCTATGGTTATAAAACTGTTTTTAGTGTGCCATGAAAATATGCTTTTTAGTAATTAGTGCTGATATATTTGATTAATTTTTTACTTCTAAATTCATTATTATTCTTGCTTATTTATCAGTATCACTAGTGAAATCTGTTAGAATTTCCATTATAGCTGCCATGAGCCACAATGTGAACAGTGCCATGCCATAGCACCATGGCTGCTATTTGATAAGTCTGGTTGCCATTTATTTGGTTTCGATAATATTGAGGAAATACATATTGAATTGTGTTCTTGTTAAAGGTTCCCTATGTCCCTGAAGGACTTGAAGCCATCATTTTCACAGCTGACGGTGATATGAGACAGGCATTGAATAACTTGCAAGCAACATACAGTGGGTTCCAATTTGTTAACCAAGCAAATGTTTTCAAGGTTAGAATCAACTATGATCTTTGATTTGTGTTTTTCACTGTTTACCATTGTCTTTTTTTTTTAATCCATGGTTGGTTTCAGGTTTGTGACCAGCCACATCCACTGCATGTGAAGAATATGGTGCGTAATGTGATTGAAGGGAATTTTGATGAAGCTTGTTCAGGCCTCAAGCAACTGTATGACTTGGGATATTCCCCCACAGATATCATCACGACACTCTTTCGTATAATAAAAAATTATGATATGGCCGAGTACCTGAAATTGGAATTCATGAAGGTAGTTAATTATCCGTTGGCTTAGACACACATACATACATAAAGTATCTGGCTGACAGTTTTCAAATTGCAGGAAACTGGTTTTGCTCATATGAGAATTTGTGATGGAGTTGGTTCTTATCTTCAGTTGTGTGGTCTATTGGCTAAGCTTTCTCTAGTTCGTGAGACAGCTAAAGCTGTATGAGCTGGTCCTAAGTGCAACTGAGATGTCATTATTTTTAACTTTTCCGATAGTGAAATGTTCTGCTGATGTAGCCTTATATTTTTTATGTCCAGATGCTAACTGATACATCAATGTTTCGGCTTCTATAAATATGTTGTGTTTTAGCTTGGATCAATAACTCCCACTTTTGAAAATATTTTATCTGTATATTTAGTTATGATCTCAATGTTCAAATCTATGATGAATCAAGCATAACTCATTGAATTATCTGTTTCGTCTATAAAAAAAAACATCACTTTTCATGATATTAGAGTTAATGAGCTATATAGAAAGGTTGTCTGCGATGTTTGAATGTGGTGGTTAGTTGCTGCTGAAAATGAGAAGAGAAAAAGACCGAAAAGGTTTGCTGCAGTCAACGAAAATCTCTATGGTTAGAGATTAGTCCAAGACTTCATGTTAATTGTGATGCCACTTTATATCCCCTTTCCTTTCTTGGTCTTATGAACTAAGCTACGCCCACTCAGCGACACACAAGTTGTTTTCCTAAAAAAGAAAAAACACTTCGTTTAGTCAAATGAAGCAGCATACCTTGAGATAAATGCACCACGTATATGGTATCCGAAGCTAATTTGGTGTACGTTTTGCCTTGGGATAGATGGCACCACAATTTGTCTTATTAACTACTGCCAAGTGCCAACTACTTAGAAAAGTTTGCGCCACCTATTGAGTATTTCTTGCACAACCTTCAACACCATCATAACACATTAAATTAAAAAAATGTAAAGCAAAACAAAATACAATACAGGGAACAGAAAAACAATCGATGGAGATTCCCTTGCATCTTACTGCATCCAAATGTATTAACTTTCTGCAAACTTTGGCAAGATCCAAGGCAATAAATATAATATTTTCTAATTTTAAACATTTTCACATGCCAAAATTTTAAATTAGAAAAAAGTAAATACAAGTGTTTCAAAGAGGCAAAACTATCCAATCCACGATTTAAATCATTAATAAAGCTCATGAACTGACAAATACAGATTTGACATGATATTAACTAGTACTAATTTCAGGACCTTAACAACAAAGTAGTAAAGACAACATCACCTGTAACTTGAAAACAAAAATTAAAAAAAATAATAATCAGGGTGCCTAACTAATAACCATTCAGACCGTGATTGTTTGTTACAGGGGTGCAATCTTCAGTAGCAAGAATCCAACAAGAACCAATTGTAATGTTAGGGATTTTACATACTAAAATTATTACAGCCACAAGAGTAAATTTTTACTCAAATCATTGAGTGATTCTTATGTTATAAAAGTAAAAGACATAACATCGTTACAAGCTACAAATGAAGAAATTTTTTTCTCTTAATGGTGAATGATCTTACCATCAATAACTCATTCAAACTAAATTGATTTCTAGTCATTTAAAAAGATTCATATGCTGGATGTTCAACGATAAAAAAACACATAATAAGTGAAAGCAAGTATGGAGGGAATAACTATGTTCCAAATCTTAATATAATACTTTCATTTTCAAGATATTAGAACCATCATCTCGTGCTTTAGGGGTTGGTCATTTAAAAAAATTCTTGTGGTTGGTACCGTTTCTTTATCACTCAGACTGGGTCAGGCATTTAGAAAAACCTCTTGCGTTTAGTACCGTTTCTTTATCACCCAATACTCATTAGAATTTAGAAACCAATGGAGAAGCTTTAGGAGATAACGAGTTGACTTTTGGTAACCTTGATAACGAAGTGTTGAAAAAGACAATGGAAATTTTTAAACTTTAGAAATTGCGATTCCAATAATGAATTGTGATTTTCTTTAAATTTATTTGTGGCTTTTGAGAGCCTCGCATATGAAAGAGATGGAATTTTCCAATAGCATTGAAGTGAATGTATCCTCCAGATCAGTAAAAGATAATTAATTAACACTTGAAAGTCACATTCCACTATACATAAAGGGAGTTAGTTGAGTGTTAAAACTTAAAACATTGTAAGAGAGGAACATAAGTGTGTAACCACTGATAGAGTCTGTTAGAATTGAAAACACACCAAAAGAAAATATTAATAAAGCTACCTTGATGGGTAAGTTTTGGCAAGACAATACCAAGTTAGCTTTGTATTTTTTGCATTTGTTGGGACATCAACTTGCGACACCTGCCTCTACCTTCTCTTGGATATCAATTTACCATCTACATCATAGAATTGCAATTGTACCTTGATGGGTATAATATCCAAATAACTTGTCAAGTATTTATTCAATGATATTTTATAACATATCTAAATTTTTATTTAGTAGTATCCAATCAAATGCTTCCAGATTATCATACAGTCATACTGAGAAAATGATACATCACGTGGCAAGTTTCATATATACATCATAATCATACACTGAGACAGAAACATATATAAACATCTTTTTTTACATCGGTTTACTTAAAAGCACGTAAACAGTCTATAGGTTGATGATTTTCAACGAAAAAGTTGCAAATTCGTTTCACAAAAATAAAATAAAAAAACAGCAAAAGACAATGGCGTCGCCGGATTCGAACCAGAGACCTTCAGTGTGTTAGACTGACGTGATAACCAACTACACCACGATACCTTGCTACTTCTTAACTTTTTTAGAATTATATTCAATTAATCTTAAGATTAAATTAACTAGGAAAAAAATACACTTCATCTGTAACTTCTTTTATATGTTTTTTAAAAATAAAAAAATTATAATAGAAGTTAGTGGATTGACTTGTGAAGATAATTATAAGGATAAAATAATAACTTAAGAATATAATTATAATTATAAAATAGATATAAAAATGTATACATTAAAATACCATATTTAATTTATATTTAATTATATATTTGTAGATAATACAATATGCGAAGCTCTCATAAAATTTATATAATTTTAATTTTTAATACTTTAGAAATTTAAAATAAACATATATAACTTTAAGGCTAATTAAAGCATCAAGGTTTCGTGGTGTAGTTGGTTATCACGTCAATCTAACACACTGAAGGTCTCCGGTTCGAGTCCGGGCGAAGCCATTTGCTTTTTTTACGCTTTTTCAAAAAAAATTGTACGACTTTGAGATAGAAACTTCTTTATTGGAAGTATCAATCTATAGACTTTACAACGTACTCTTAAGTAAACCAAGAAAAATGTTTATAGAGGTTTCTGTCTTTATTTAAATTTCTCGCAAACTGAATCCATATAATAATTTTTTTCAAAATCCAAATTGATGTTTCTTTTCCCTAAAAAAAATGATTCTAAAATCATTCGAGGATTAAAATGAAAGTCTACTTCAATATTATTTGTTTTGTATCATCTAATCAAAATCTTAACACTCTTGTTAAAAATTAGTTTACCCTCAACCCCAAATCCAAACATTTCATAACACACCCTTTTGAGTTGAGTATATTTAAGAATAAAATGATATACAAAAATAATCTGATTGCATTTACATTTTTTTGTTTTAATTATTTACAAATCTAAGTCAATTCATATATAGTTAAATTTGAGTGCATTCAATTCTACTTTAGTTAAAGGATTGATATTTTTGTCCTAACTGGTTAAATTATTTGATTTATTTCAAGGTTAAAAAATTATATCTGTAGTACAAATTAATTAAACCTATCTTGGGACTATTACGACCATAACTTTAATTTGCAAACCAATCCAATATTTTTCATAAGATCTTTATTAATAACATGTTGCAGAATTCGAGTAATGGATGCACGCCGGCGAAGGAAATTTTATTCTGATTCTCTTGGTATTTATGTTCACTGGCCAAGAAGAATTGAGCTTCACCACACTCTCCAATGCCTTCCTTTCTTGAGATTCCCCTGGTTGGCAGATAGTTATGCCCATCTTACAGTAAAAGAAATCATTATCCATGCCCATCTTCGATTTTACCGATAAAAAAAATGCATAAAGTGTGCAATGTAACTGACAAACACAAGTCTTAGGCTTTTGAAAGGCTAAGATAACAATTCCTTTAACGCAGTTCATCCAAGTAAAAATGACTTGATAGTTAGTAGTATGCACTGAATTTGGTTGTAGATTTCTAATGCTTACACATAAACTCGCAATGGAAGCTCAAAGTACAACCGGTTGGTTAGCAAGATCAGATGTTAAGACTATGAAAAATAAAAGATACATAACAGCCCTCTTAACATAAACATAACTCAATCAGAATCTGTATCCCACAGGCATACCAAGCTTGTCCAAACGACCAGAACCTGGATATGCTTTGTTGGTGAAGCTTGCTTGCATTGCCCTTTGTGTGGCCAATCTTGACATATCAAATCCATTAAGTGAGTATCTATTAGATGAACCAGACTTCTCACTTTGAGGTCTTTGTTTTGGTGCACTCAGAGATCTGGCCTTTGCCTTTGAAGATTCAGTGCATGCCATGTAACTTGGATAATCAGGGTAACCACGAATGTAGCTTCTAGAGCCATCACTCTTAGTAGGAGTAAAAGGGCTTCTTTTGAAGCCACCATCTTTAGAAGTGGCAGATAAATATTGTGGACTATTGTCAGCAGTGCAGAATGGACTCTCCTCAACCTCATTCACTTTTTGTGAGGTGTAACTGTGAGACTGAACCTCACAGCATGAACTTTGACCAGATTGAAGAGATGTTGATTCCTTTGTGCTGTTCAAACTCTTACTATAAAGATCAGAACCTGTGGAGAAAGAGAGATTTTTGCGCTTTATTGTGAAGTGTGGTTTTCCAGAATCAACTTCAAGAACTCTGTCATTTCTTTCATCATTGGAGCTGTATGTTCTATTCAATGATCTTCCTGAGTTCCATGATTGTTCATTCACTTGACTCTCTGATCTACTCCCACACATCTCTTGATAGCCATTGATCTGGACACAGGATTTGGAGCCATTTCTCTACAATGACATAAATGCTTCCATAAATATATACAACTTGAATTTAATAATGCACAAAATTCACCATCGTTGGGTAAGTTATGGCGAGACAATACCTTGAGTATAGGTGAGTGCTCATGTTTCATGCTCTTAGATCTGATAGGGCTTTCAAATTTTTCGGGTGTTTCTGGACCCTGCAAATGGTCATTCGGAAAACTGTATGATCATATCTTTTTTGGTGTACAATAGTCAAGAGTAATATGTATGCAACATACATTAATTGACGAATTTAAAAGATGCTCAACCGTGTGATATATTGGTTAACAAGAGAATGAGTTAACTTCCACATGTGCAAACCTAGTCTTGATTACTCATATCAACTTATATATTGGTGCATCAACCTTGATTGACAAAGTCAAATTTATATATTTAAAACAAAAGAAAAGCAATATTTTTCATTCTACAATAAAAAAGATAGTGAGGCTAATGGAAGTAGTAATTTACAAATAATACTTACATGGAGGTGGCTAGATAACTTTGAACCCGAAGGTGAGGCATGCAGGATCAACCCTGCAGAAACTTGTGGCTGTGCATGTAAGAGTACTTGCACTCTTTTCAGCCACTCCGCTGTGCGCTTCCTCTCAATGTGACCTCTCACCAATGCCTGCAACTTCACCAATCCCTTTAATGCTCGCAGTGCTCTCCTTGCCTAACAGTTTCAATATTAAAGAGTCAATGAGCATTGAGCAGAGTTATAATATCTTGAACGCAATTCGCAACAAGGTTACATTCCAAGTTATAGCAGGTAATGATAAGCCTCAGTGAATGTCTCATGGCATTCTCTTAATAAGAAATCAGATGAAGACTGCACACACTGCCACAATACAACAATCTAAAAAAAAATAAAGGGAAATTGATCCTAAGTTCCAACCGGGTGTCTCATTACAATATGTGAGAATGGTAACACAGTCCAATGACATAATTCAGGACCAAGTTATGGCATTCGTGTAAGAACTTAAAATTGAAGATTACCAAGGAACAAATTGAAGAACTTGTACTAAAGCACTCATGAAATCAGAATGAACTTTTTAAAATTTAATTTTTTAACAGATAATATCTCATTTCATTCTTGAACCAAACCGAAATTCTCGAGCATTGGTATGACAGAATTAAAATGCACTTTATTAAATATTTTAAGTTAAATAAAAAACAAAATATTAAATTATTTTCATACTTTTAAAATATACATTTTTTTTTTCTATTTTTAACTGTATTACATGTTTAGATACACAAAAACAAAAAACTTCCATTACTCATTACGACTAAGATGGTCAACCAAGAGCAAGGGCAGGAGGGTCCACCTTGGAACCCAGAGCTTGCAGATGGAAAAACCCCATAGTTTTATTAGTCTTGGAAAAATCATACACTACAATGCAAGCACATCTAAAGGCAACATCAAAATCAAACATATTTCGTTTCCTCACTCTAAAGAAGCAAATCCCCCTTCAGACTCGTATCTGTCCCCACAAAACCAAAAGGCCTAAAGCCCAATGTCATTATTCTACCAAAAAGACAGAATATCTCTCATGTGCCAGGGCAGAAGCATTGAACCATGTCGCACACCGCCTCACATACAATTTGGCCACTAGTGGGAAACCCAACATTGAACAAGAGTAATAACCACCTACCCATGCAATCTACCACCACTGTCTTGTCCTTGTACACAACATGGTACCAGCATCACAGTACATCACCCTTGATCCATAAAAAAATTTCACCCCTAAAAAATTATGTAACTTTTTTTTCACATCAATCATGGAGAATATATCAGATTTTACTAATAACTAATATCTGATCGAAAAATCTGACTAAACACCGAACTTAAAGAGACAAAACAGAACAGCTCAGTGACACAGAGAATAGAACTAAGGAAGGAATCAGCTCAACAACAACAACACGACCAGAAAACTAAAAAAAGAATTGTGAGTAAATAGCAGAGAAATTAAACAACAACAATAAAAAATTAAGAATGTTGGTAATAGTAGTCAAGAACACGAACCAAACATCCTCGAAAAGCGGCTTGGATCCTAACAGCAGCCCAATGTTGTCGAATCCTGGTGGGTCCAGCGTCGGCGCACCTACCGCTGCTGCTTGTTAGTCTCACCACGACGGCTGCGGCTTCGGCGGCAGCCACCGCCGCTTCCGCCACGGCAGCGGTGGCTGCTGCTACTGCCATGGCGTGGTTGTTGTTGTTTCTTTGTGGTGGACACGTGGCGGCAGTGGTGTTGTCTTTTTCAGTGTATGATTTAACGAAGCTCCATCGGCGTTTCTCTTTGGGAGGCTTGGCGGGTGGGGCAGTGTACTCTGTTTTTTTGAGACCGAAAAACCCGCGAAACCACTTTGTTGCCTTACCCATTATTTCTTCTAAACAGTTCTCAGAAGCGAATAGTTTTGGGTTTTGAGAAAAAAGTAATATTTATGTGTGAATGAATATCAACGGTGACGAAGGACAGAGAGAAAGAAGAACGTGGAAGTTGAAGAGGAAGGAGAGGGAAGAGAGCGTGGGAGTGAGAAATGAAAGAGGATGGCTTTGTTTTAAGTAAAAGGAGGAAACTGTGTCCCTTTGTGACGTGACGTCAAGCCAAACGAACTTTTTACCCTTATTTTTTTAAGGCAAATACTAACGTGTTTTAAAAATATTAGTTGATAAAAAAATTAATAAGTTTTTTTTTAATTAGGATAGTCTTACATTTAGAAAAACTTTATTATTTTAAACTGTTCATTGAAATTTTAATTTAGGTTTATCAAAGTATTATTTGTTCCAAATTTTTTTTTAGTATCTCTCCTTAAGATGAGAACTTGAGTTAAAATACATTTTCTAATCTTTAACATTTAAGTAATTTATTTTTTTATGAAAATAACGTTTTTAAAATAAATTGAATGGAAGATTTTTTTTTTTTAAATGTTAAGTATGGCTACTTAAGCTGTGTTGTATTGAAGTTAAGTCTGTTTGATTCCCCTTAAACCTGCATCGAAAATTGTAAACAACTTGAAAATAATCTTCTTTCTTTTTTTTTTGCATGCCCCCTACTATTTCTTTTCTTATTCCTCCTCTCATTCTAACTTTGATGATGAATCTTTTGACTTTAACTTCTGACTTTTGAAAATTATGCTTTATGGTTGTTTGATTCTATATTTGCTAGATTATTACTCATAACTACGGCATAAAATAATTCATATGCCAGTTTACTATGTGTTTCAGTACCTAACGTAGTTCTATGAAAAAAAGAATGACAAAATTATAAATGAACCTAACTCTAAAATTAGTTTTAAAGTAGTGTGTTAGACAATTCTTCATCATCATATTGTTATGTATATCTATGAAAATTAATTGCACATTACAATTTACAATTGAATATCTTTCATATGTAATATCCATTATTCTATAATTTTATAGATTGATTGTGAAGTAACTATTATTTTGAGGGTCAACATTCATAGAAATGAGTCAAGTACATGGTTTAACATTAGGGGAAAAAAATTCATACTCAGAAATGATGATTATGAGAATTATGAATCCTTTAAATTATGTTTCTTAAAAATGAATAAAAGTATTTAGATAAACTTTTTGAGAATCAAAAGTTATGTAATATTTTTATCATTATAATAAGAATAAAATAATATTTGTATTATAGTAAAAGAAAAATTAAACTAAAAAAAGTACGATTCTCATCTTTTTTCATAAAAATATTTTTGTGGTAAAAAGTTAAAAACATCCTTTCTCAAAAATATTATTTTTTAAAATGAATATAAAAAAAATAAAATAAAATTCTCAACCTAATATTTTCAAAAAATTAAAAAAAGTTTCTCCCAAATCAAAGGTCTACTTAGTGGAAAGATGTACGTTTCTATTTTTCCTATAGTCTGCCACTTAATTTTTTTATTTTTATTTTTTTGAAATGGAAGAGGGATAAACTCTAATGAGAAAAGAAAACCAAAATTAGAGAAAAGTAATTAATTAGGTTAATATGGTCGTTTATGAGTTGCCCATGCCCCATAACCCTAGTCTACCGTATCTAGACCATGATGATCTTGTTGTTGATGACCAATCCAATGAAATGATAGATTGGTAATTTGATTGCATGACACAATGGTGCAAAGGTGAGGTCCCATAAGGAAATGATAGAGGCTATACACAAAGTGAAGTGGCAGAAGCAGAGCAGTAAACAATGGATCAATTCCTGTGACAGAAAAAAAAGAGCTCGCGATCCGAGCAAGGATGGAACCACACTCACTATTCAGTAGTAGCCCTCACTCAACAGGGCTACAATTTCCCACACTTTATCGCTACATTTTTATTTAGGGTCCGAGTAACCAGTATTTTTAAAATATTAATATATATATATTATAAAGATAATAAAAAGACGTAAAAAAAATGAACCATATAATTTTATATATTCTAATAATAACTTTTTTTCTTTAAATTCCTTAAAATAATAATATCTTCAGATATGATATTGATTAATATTTATCTTTTATTTATAATAATCTTGCTAAGTATTATACTTAGAATATTGTTTGAAGAATTAAAATAAAAATTATGAATAATATAATTTTTTGTCTTTTAATATTTTTTTTTTACTTTAAGTTTTTTAAAGAGTGTACTTAGAATACTAATTACTATTCTCGTATTTGTAATCCCTTGTGTTTCGCTTGTCTTATTTAAATAAGGCTATTACAATTTATAAGTGATAAAATTCTTTATAGCTGTTTTATTTATTGATATAGCTGGATTTCATTTTTCTGGCTTTGTATTTCATTATTGGTGTACACTGTACAGAATGACACATGATTTGAATTAGAAGATAAAATAAAATGTAAAATAAAAATAAAAATAAGAGAGTGTGTTCTATATTATAGCAAAAAAACTATCCTCCTATCTGTATACTTGATATTTTTTTACTGTTTATTTCTTTAAAAAAAAATTTCTGAATTGAATTTTATTTTTTAAAAATAATTTTATATCACAATCTATATAATTTATTAGAAACTTTAAATACAATTTACATGTTCAAATATATTAATTTATTATAAATTATGATAATATAAAAACAAATATTTATCATCCGCAATATAAAACTAAAATACTAGTTTTGATTAATTTTAAATTCTTATTATTACAATTATAAATCCTCTGAAAAGTTAACAATAAATAAATCTACATGTTTTAATTTTATTTAAAAATAATAATATATCATCACATTTTGTTGAAGAATTATATCGTCATTTGTGTTTTTTGAAAATCAATTTTATTCAAAATTAATTTTATCCCCTAATTCAAACCCACACGAAAACATGTGACCATGTAATAACTCGAAGTTTTACTCACAAATAAAAAGAAAACTTCAATTCAAAAGATAAAAATATTCTCAGATATAAAAAATAGTTTATTTAATAAACAAAAATTTCAAATTTTGATTGACTTCTACTTCTATCTCGTGGACATCCGTTACACCTTCTAGGGCTATAAGAGTTGGTAAATGTAACAATCTAATAACCATCAATTAGACATGACAAGAGAGCAAGGTAGAGTCCGTGGGTTTAGCTCTTTCCATCTCATCTTTGCTTTTTGCAGAGTGGGTTTGAGTGAAATTTATGAGAGATGGTAATAAATAAAAAAATTCAATCACGAGTTTGAATTCAATTACAATATCTACAAATTCTTTCCAAGTTGCACATTTTAAACGGAAGAATACTGTTTCTTATTCTTATTGGATTGAAACAGTTCTCAACATGGTCATTGCCCCTGCGTGCAATTGTTCCAGCAGCAGTGGATGTTGGATTAATAATGCTTATGAATTCAGGGCACCAACATTTTTGTTTATATATATTCTTGGTTCTTATTTATAAGATATCATCAATAATTTATTTTATCTCTTCTATATATTAATTAATTTTTACTAAAATATCATAAATTATCTCTTTCTCACTCTAGAGACTAAAGAAGATAAATAGATTTCTAATAAAATTAAGAATAAATTTTAAAAAACATATAATTATAAATAAATTTGATATTAATAACTAAATTAACTAATATTTTTAATAAGCTTAAATTAATTAACTATATTTTATTATTAAAGATGAAGAGAATAGTATATATACCGAGAAAGAATAAAACCAACAATAACATTATTTATAGTGTGTTTGAACAGTAAAAATCAATTCTACCTCATACCATGAAAACTTTAAAACAATTATGTGTTGCTTTACCTTTACTAGTTCACTATGAAAAATTAATTGATAATTTCTCATCATAAATCTAATGGGTAAATATATTTTTTTGTTTTTAAGTTTATTAAGCGCTTAAAAGATAAAAAATTAAATTTTTATCCCTGAATTTGTAAGAAAATGTGATAAATTAATTCTAAGTTTATCTGATAACTCAAATGATCAAGCTTACGTATCACTTTCAATGATGACGTGATAATTGACCGTTGACATGTGTTAAAAAGTTAACTTTTTAAGTTAACAACTTACCGTCAATTTAATCTTGAACTTAATCACTTACTGATATTTTTGTCTCTGAATTTAACATGTACTGTCATTTTAGTTCCTAAAAACACTTTTAAATTTTCAATTAAGTCTCAAGTTACATGAAATTATTATCACAAACATTACCATATTCTTTCACTTTTGTTCTTTCTACAATTTAGCCATTTAAATTATATTATAAACATGAAACTAATTTATGAGTGATTATATCACAATAGTAAGTGTTAAATATAAAACATTACTAATAAGATTCTATAAGGTTTAACACCAAATATTTTACCCAAATTAAGTTATATTTTATGTGATACTAATGCGTGTAGAATGCTAGACAAATTAATTAATTAATCTATTTTATGAAATAATGTTAATGATAAAAATATAGTTTAAAAAAATTGACTCATTCTAACGATTGAGTATAACATGACATAAAAAAAGTGTTGTACTATTTTCTTATATATTCTTTTTCAATTTTCACATAGTCATTTAAAGATTGAGTATTAGAAGATATGACACATTATAAGTTAAAATATACAACTACAAAATCAAACATAAAATATAGTTAGCTCATTATATTATCAATGGAAAAGCTAATAATCACCTATCATATTGGAGTATATGACCTAAAAATTAAGTTTAAAATATAATTCACTCACTATGTTAGTCATGTTGGAGTATATAAAATATAATGAAAAGGTGAAAAAAATTATAATTTTGTCTTAAATTTTGATTGAATAAAATGATCTATTTAGTATTTCTTTGCTTCTAATTTTCTCCTTAATTAAATAAATATATTGACTTCTACAAATAATTATTTGTTAATATTTATATGTTTACATAATCCATATTTTTAATTTGATTCTTATTAAAATTAATTTATTTTTCATATATTTATTTATTTTCAATCTAGTTATGTGGTTGTTTGTAACAGTTATAACATTAGTTATTAGAATTTTAACTTCATGAAATGTAATAAATAAATTAATAGTAATTATAAATATAAAATATTTTTTTATTTTATACTTAATAATTATTTTCATTTAATTTTTATCACCATAAATAGTTGTTATTACCGTACACAAATGTCAACTATTATCACTGTATTAATAATTTATATATAGTGTAACACTCAATTAAAAATACAAAAGTAATATTAGGAACTAAAATGATAACATGTAATTAAATTTAGATAAGCGACTAATTTTAAAAGCTAAAATGACAATAAATTATTAGGTTTAAAGATAAAATAAAAATTAACTTTTTAATATGTGATAACTATTCATTCTCATATCATTATAGTCAATGTCAGGTATATATGACCATTTGAATTAATAGATAAAACAAACAATAAACCTAATTTCTCACGCTTTTATAAATTCAAAATCAAAATTTTAATTTATCTTCTAGTAAATTTAAGTACGAAAGTAGATAATTACCCCATATCCAATCCAAAACACACTATTAATCATTTGAAAAAAAGAAAAAAGAAATATCGGGGAGATGCATACATAGGGATAGGGGTGAAAGGTGAATGGTTAAAGAAAGGTGATAGGGCACGGCACAGAAAAGGGAGAATAACGTTACTGATTCCTACCCTATAAAGGAACCAATGGTTATACTTATAGCAGGAGCTAGGTAGCTAGGTAGCCAGTAAGTAGTAACATAGGCACTGGCCTCTGGGCATTACTGCTAGATCACGTGACTCGCGTAAAGTGGGCATGGTTGATGCGGACACTTGACAGAACGGAGGTCGGTGTTCGTACCATGGGAGAAGAAAGAAGCACGCAAGAATCATCGTCTTAACCCTCTGATCAAATCTGCCATAGTATCTTTGCCCCCCTTTCTCTTACGTAGCATGTTTTCTTCTTCTACATCAATTTCCTTTGCAATATTAAAGACAAAGAGTAAAACTGTGTGGGTGGGTCCAGCTGTCCATGGATTCTGAAACTCAGGCCAGTTTTTGGTGATTTGACATTTGCCCAAATATGGTCTGTCACTTGGGCTCTACACGCTCGTAACTAATACGTGGGAACCAAACACAATGCTTAATTCCACACAATTTTATTTGTTTTAGCAGTTCCATTTTAAAAAGCAGACAGTGTTTCTTCACGGGTGTTGAACTTTGTTAACATGCTTAATTCCATATTTTTGGGTGCATTCTACTTCTAGCATTGCATTCTAAATAATTAACCTAACCAAACAACACACTGAAGTCACAACATATACTGAATTTGTAAAAGAAAGATTTACGTTAAATTTCTACAAAATAAATATTATCATTAAGTTTTAAACTAAAAATTAATCTAAATATACAAAATTTTTAAGATTATCTTAGGATCTCACCAAAAAGTTAAAAATTCTAATTATAATCGTTAAAAAAACAAAAATCAAACTGACTGCTAAATTTGCAATATTTCTCCAAAACAAATATATATATATATATATATATATATATATCCTGTGCATTGTAGTCAACTCAAAGATTTCCTTCTTATATGGTGGTTAAATACGTACAGCATCAGTATACACAAGTCAGGAAAAAAATATATGCTAAAGCATCATGATATAGGTTAATTAAATCGTTTATGGGAGCCAATTATACTATTTCAATAACAGTTTACATAATATAAAGGTTTGCGGAAGTTTTTCAAACTCAATTCACCCAGTTTTGAGTTTGTTGGTCACTTGGGTTACAATTGCTAATGCATTTTTCCTAATAAATATAATAACAAAATTTCATGATACTGAAAGTCAAATTTGTTCCTTTTGTTAAGATTTGTCCAATGAAATGATAAACTAATAATTAACCAAACGTTTTCTGCTATTATTGATGGGAGAGGTGAGTGTCGCTAGGTACACTACTTAAAAGTGGTGACTGGTGCATATGTACGCAAGCTTCCTCCCTCACCTCTATACACGAATATGTATTAGGTATGTACAGTACATAAACATGTACCGATACTCCTAGGGTAACAATTTTGGAGGCTATGGAATACGACTTATATCACAACAAGAAAAAGAAAAGAAATAAGGACCACTTAGACTCAGTATCGAGTTGACCTTTGACAAAGATAAACTTGATCTAACCATCACTAAAAATTAATCAGATAAGTTTAATTCTGAAGTTTTGATTTAGACTGGGCTTGAGACGGGTTTGAAGCCTGATTCGTTAAACAAACTACCTTAACCCAAATTTCTAAGTTAAAATGTTGACTGAATTCAACATATATATAACCCAGATACAAGACCACCATAATGCACCCAAGTACAACACAACACAACGATCTTGAGTAAATTGATAGTGTCTTACTAAACAATAAACTAATATTACCCTTAAGATGCTTTGGGATCCATGTCGAACATTTAATCCATCTTAAATACTCTATAAACTAGATTTTAAACTCATGAGTTGCACGAATTTATTTAAATTATATTTTTGAATGTCATACGAACTTGTTTTAAAAAAATATTAAAAAGATTATTTTTGATATTCCTTTACTTATTTTTTTAATATGCACATAAATAAAATTATTAATTTTTAATTTATAGTAGTATATTAAATAGAAAATTAAATATAATAAATATGAGTATTATGTTTGAGTGTTCTATATTATGGATATTATTTACCATTTAACTGATTTTTTGTGTTTATAATTAATCAATTTAAATTTATTATAGTAAAATTAATTTTTTTAAAATTGTTGAAATTGTGTGATTTTTTAATCCTTTCAAAGTTATTAATTTTAATCATATTGTTTAAATTTTAAGTTGATTAATCCCATCATGACATAATTTTCTACCTTATATGGATATTTGGTTAATAATTAAACATATATGAGCATGTTAAAGTTTAAACATTAGTTTCAGTGAACAATTAATACATAAATAAAATACTCAAATAGTAGCAAATAGGACCTTTGCACACTTTAAGGGAATGAAGAATGAAACTACTTATTCTAAAGACTCAAATCATAGATGAAAAAACAAAAAGGAAGTCATTTTTCTTTTAAAAATAATAATGTACTCATTTTCAACCTATGTTATTAAAGAAGTAAAATAAAATACTCAAATTGTAGTATGTGAGGAGGCAATTGATATTGAAAAAGTCATGTTCATAGAATTTATGAGAGAAATATCATGGGCCTCTCCAACATCACCCTAAACATTTAGGCTTCAATAAACCTGATAAATTTTATAGCACAAATTGGAGCATAATTGATAAGGTAGAACTCTGAAGATTCAAATGATGGCTGGAAATAAAAAGTCATTTTTTATTTTTTTAAAAATTCATCATACTTTATGTTATCATAGAAGAAAACAATATCAATTTATAGGAAAAAATAGGAAAAAAAGTAGTATTTAAGAACAATATAATGTAGAAACAATGTTTACCATGTAGAAGAATACAACTTTTGCTCACCTAAAAGTGATAAAAAAAACTCCAAATGTCCTCCAATTGTATAGAAGATAGAAAAGGTAGTAGAAAGACACACCCAACAATTCAACATCTTATAAAACCTGTACAAAGACTCTTCAAATGGATTTTAAATGGAGCATGTTGTTATAAAAAAAAAATTCTTGTCAACATTAAATTTTTTTTACTTACTTTTCCATAGCATTTTTTGGAAGTATCTATTTCGTTGCTCGAAATAACCATTGTTTCTTGATCTTGATCAGTGATAAGAGTATTCATTGCTCCCCTATCATTACTGGAAGTAGCCATTGCTACATGTGTGAAAGAAACTAATAGAAATAATATGCAGAATGCAAGAAAGAAATTAATTTTTGTGAATATCTTGTTCTTCATATTTATAATATTCATGTGGCACAAAAAATTATAAACGTATGGCTTAAAAAAAGTTACTGAAAAATAATGGCCACGAAGCCACCAAATAGGAAAAGGAGGAATAAACGTTCAGTTTTTTTGTTGGTAGTAAATTAGTTTGATCATTTAATGAGAGTAAAAACTTTGAAATGTTATGTTAGTGTTAAATCATTTTTAAGAACTTGAATATGATTGGTTGAAGGGTCCTTTAATTACTATTAATAATAAACAATGATAATATTAAGTAGTAACGTTTTATTTGTTATATAATTATTTTCAAATTAATATTTTAATATAAAAATTAAATTAAATATTTTTATATATGTCTACATATATTTGTATAATCCATTTTTAAAATTGATTATAAAATCAGCGAGTAAACAATCTATTTGTTTTAAAATGTTTAATATTTTTTTACATTAAATTTCCGTTGAATAAAATCAATGGATTTGCATTGAATAAAATAAATGGTTTCTGTAAAAATGATTTACAAATCTAATAGTTATAAAATGTTTAACCATTTTTTTACAATTTTTTTTACCACAACCAAATCAATCACGATTGTGAAATTAGAATTTTGATCCAATGATAATATTAAATAGTAACATTTTATTTATTATATATACTTTTTAAATTAATATTTTAGTATAGAAATTAAATAATAAAATAAATCAACAAAAGTAAAAAATATATTTATTCTAAAATGTTTAATACTTTTTTATAAAAAAAACACGTTGAATAAAATAACGGACTTTTTTTTACAAAAGAATTTTGCAACAGCCAAATTAACGGCTATTGTGAAATTAGATTTTTGATCCAATGGTTAATAAATATTAAAGTATGCTAGATATTTATTCAATCAAATTAATAATTATTGTCAAATTAGAATTTTGATCCAATAGTTGACAAAGTTTCAAGCTTCTTTTAAATATAATACCAAATCAACGACCACTATCAAATTAGAATTTTGATCAAACAGTTAGCAAAGCTTCAAGTTTCCTTTATATATAGTATCAAATCAATAGTTGTTATCAAAGTAGAATTTCTATTCAATCGTTGACAAAGTTTCAAGTTTCCTTTACATATAATATATAGATACAATCAACATTAATACAAAGTTTCAAGTTTCCTTTACATATAATATATACATACAATCAACATTGATACTATCTTCATTACAAAATGACTAATGTTTATGGTTTTTTCACATGGATTAAGAATAATAATCAACAGGTTACTTATTAAAACAATTTTACCCAAATATTTTTACTTTCCATAAATGCATTACTTGTAAATATTAGATGATTAATGGTGGTTGTTGAAAAATTGATAGGTACAATATTCAAAATCATTATATTTATGTGACCTATTTGGGCAAATTTGAAAAAAAAAGTTTTAATACCTCCTTGAAAACTGAAAATATCATTTAATGTGATTTTTTAAGGCTAAAACATCAACCATTTTGAAATGAAGAACCATCCTACAAAAATTACTGTCAAATTAAGTGTTGAAGTCTTTTTATAAGTACTCAACTCATTTTTACTACAACTTTTTTTTTTTGGTGAATCGGAGAGGAAACTATCCCCAAAAAATAATTAAAAATCACACGGAAAAACAACAAAACTTACATACGCTAAAATAATGTTTCATAAAAATTGAGGAACATCCTAAAAAATTCTTAATTATCTATCTAGATCTAGACCAAAATTGGCAAGCTTATCAGTTACTTGGTTACCTTTTCTAAGAGAATGGAGACAAACAAAACTTCCTCCTTGTTCCTTAAAAGCCTTGATATTTGAAACCATGCTAGAACACAGGTGAAATGAAGGGCAACCATGGTTCAAAAGTAAAATAGCCACAGAAGAATTATATTCTACCATGAATTGCTTGAACCCTCTACTTCACACAATATGGATTCCAAGCATAATAGCCCAAAGTTCTGCAATTACATTTGAACAATGGCCTATATCAATAGCAAAATAGAAGTTGACTTTACCATTAGAATCCTTGAGAACTACACTAGTAGCTACCTTCTTCATGTCTTTATTGATTGAACCATTAGTATTAAGTTTGAACTAGCCATTTGGAGGCTTACTCCAACTAATGCTTTTTTGACCTTGAACTCTAGCTTCATCGAGGGCAATAAATTTCATATAGTTCATACTTTCTGCCACTACATCAGCTTTGCCCATAATTTGGCTCGATATCACATTCGGTTGAATCTAAAAATTCTCAACTATCATTTTGTTCCGACACCACCATAAAATATCCAAGGCTACACCAAAAACCTGATTCCAAAATTCTGCTTATAACCAAAACATCAGATTTCCCATTGCTTGCCATCCATTGCCTGAAATCATTCACAAAGAAGTTAGAGGGCATATTCTAATTAACAGGTACCAGACAACTCTGGCCCTAGGACACCATCTAAAAATGTGATCTAAGATTTCAATATCTTCGCCACAGTTTCGACTAGAAGCATCAACCGTGAGATGTCTGGTTTTACGAACTTCATTAGATAAGAGAGCATTAGCTAAGATTTTCCATAATAACATCCTTATTCTTTTTGGACCCCGCCAACTTTACACCAACTTGTAATTCGTATTTTTGTTCAAATTATTAGGGTCCATGAGAGACTTAAAGGCTACTCCCATGCTAAAATTTTCGTCTATAGAGCCTTTCCAAGAAACTTGATTAGGTTTATTAGCTAACCTCAGGGGAGGAATGGATCGTATATGGTCAATGATTTCAGTATTGAGAAGAGAATTTAAATGCTGAAATTCCTACATACCATGATTATCAACATATTGAGAGACCATACTAGCATTCTGATAAGAAGGTATTGTAGTCAAGGCCAGATCTCAAAACTTACCACCAGCAGGGATCCAAGAATGGTTCCAAAACTCAATCTGATTACCATCACCAACATTCAAATACAAGTTTCAGTACACCATTTCCTAACTACTACAAATACCATTCCACAAGTTAGACCCTGCTCTATTAAAATCAATAATAGGTACAATGCCATCACCACATTCATATTTTGTTCTCAGAATTTGGACCCATAAATCATCCCTATACGCACATAAGGTCCAACCTACTATCATCATATAAAAGATGTTCACCATCCTAGTTGGCCTTAATCCGAACTCCCCAACATCTTTCGGCTAACATAGCTTTGTCCATGATACAGTATGAATATTTTGATGATTAATTATCATTGTCTCCCCAAATGAAGTGCCTACATTGCTTATATACTTCATCACAAACGGATCTAGGAAGATGAGCAGATTGCATTGCATAAGAAGGAAGTGCTTGTAGGATAGATTTGACAAGCATTACACGACCAAGAAAGGATAGTTGTTTGGCTTTCCAAGAGGAAAGTCTTTGACTAACCTTAGAGAGGATGAATTAGAACATGCTTTTAGAAACTTTCTTGTGGAGGATTGGAACACCAAAGTATTTTCCCAAATCTTTAATGTGTTGGAACCCTAACTTCTGGCTCAAGTTGCTCCTCTTCTTCCACCTAACATTATGAGAGAAAAAAAATCACCTATACTCATGCATCTGTTTAAGACGTAGACATTGGAAAATGTTTATTTTCTAAAAAACTGGAAAATGACATCTAAATGAAATCATGTCTAGGAATAGAATGAGTTTGTTTAGCCTATTCATGCATCTCCATTCTTAATGCAATTTACTATTTTATCTTTGCAAAGGAATTTGGGAAAGAAAATAGATAAATTAGGCTCTTTCACTTGAAGGATCATGGTTAGAGTATCAGAGTAGATGTGGGTAAAAACTGGGATAATATTAGATAGAAAAAGATTAACATTACATATCAAGTAATTTGGTATACTAGGCTCTAACATATTTGCATTTTGAATTCATCTTTCGCATTCAAAAGTTATTTATTTTTCTTATCTTCTATTTTTCTCTTTATTTCACTTACAATTTCTTATTTCTTCTACTTCGTCTATTGTTTAAAAATTTGGTTTACACCAATCTAAGTACAAACAGAGTTCCTGTAGACTCGGCACTCGGACTTTTATTTTAACTTTACTACTTGTGATAATTTGGTACACTTGCCAATGAATTAACAATTAGAATCAATTACTCCTTCCTCATTTAATGTTATATCCTTCACGCCTTGCACTTGCGACTCTGCCCTAACTGGAGGAACTATGCCAGCCTTAACCCTACCATCACCACTCACCTTCCCTCTAGGACCACCTTCTTCTCTAGACAAGCTTCGTCCTTATGACCATACTTCCCGCAACAAAAACAAATGGAGTGTAATCCTTCGTATTGCAGGCTTAGAAGGTATCCCCACACAATAATATTGGGTTAAAAGGGTTTATGCAAATCCAATTCCACACATATACTAGCAAACTAGCCTCTGACTTGGATAGTCGTCACCCTATCAATCTTTAACATCTCACCCAGTGTGGTTCCAAGCCTCCATTAAAACTGATCATTAAGCAACTCAATGGGTAAATCAAGAATTCGAATCCAAACTGGTAACCTCCTACCAATATTAGGGTTTTCCAAGAAGAACGATTGCTATCTTTGGACAAGAATATAGTGATTGAAAATGATCCAAGGACCCTTCATCAAGGCATAATTATAGTCCTCATCTAATGTAAATAGCACCCAGAAGTAATTTTTTGAAACATCTATAATCTTGATGGAACCTTTACGAGCCCAGATATTATTTAGTTTGGCTTCAACATCATATATCCTACTTGCTTCCCTAACATAGTCACCATGAGAAACCCTTTCCAAGGCTTGCACTAATCTGAAAATTCTTCGTCAGAGGCACCTCCTAGAACTGTTTTGTATCATCTTTAGAAATGGGAGGAGGAGGGATATCCTTATTAGGAGTACCTAAACGTCTTCCATCAAAAGGGGAGAAAGGAATAGCCCCTTTATGCGACAAAAGCTTGTTCTTGTACGGTTGATCCATCTCCTTAACATAACCTTCAGCCTCCTCACTCTTCTCATAAACTCCTCCTTCATCATCATTAGATTTATGTTTGACTTTTCTAGTGCTTTTAAGAAGATCATCTTCTTAAAAAGCCTCCTAGAAGTCCTAGTAGAGCTTTCACTCTCACACCCATCTTCCCCATTTCTACTACATCTTAGTTACATCAAAAGAAAGTTCCACCACAAGCTCACCTTAAACAATGGTCAACGCTAACCAAACTTAGTCAAAATCAATTAAATCACAAGCAAAAATAACTTATATGTCTTATACACAACAAATATTAAGATTTGTTTTTTGAAGGAAAAAAGTATTAACAAAATAAAACCATAAAATTGAAACTAAACCAAATTATATTAGATAATGACTCAAAGTGAAAATTACTTTTATTTTTATTATTTCAAATCACCTCATCAAAGGTGGAAATAGTCATATCCTTTTTGAGGAAATCATACACAGATATAAAATAAGTTATAAGAAATCAATGTTTATTATTGAATTCAACTAATTAAAAAGAAATTGATAATCATTAATCCTTATATAAAATCTAGAATAAGAGAAAGAGACTCATAATTGTCAGCTCTTCAATAATACCAACTAAGATAGAGAGATTATAGTTCTCCTTCATTATTGGGTGTTGTAGTTGAGCTGTTTTCAATTTGAGCACATTTTTTGAACATTACACTACTAATTTGTTTATGTAGGAACTCTTCTAAACAAGCGTATCAAATTTCTATTAACGAAATGTTTTAGTTCTGTCGTGCATATTATAGCTAATATATTATTATACTCATTGCCCGAGTTGTGGTTGACAGTCGGGAAATTTCCAGTTTTCTCTGGTTATATATTTAGAGCTAAAAAAATTCTGACAAGCCCAAATCAGATTAAATCAGCTATTTTTATCATAACACAATGAAAATAAAAAATGATCTTAATTATGTGATATCATAATTGATACAGATGTAAAAAAAAAACTTTAATTATCATGACATTATTACAAAATATTCACTAATTTTACAAATAATTAATCTTTATCTTAATCACCTTTAGTAAAATTTCTCCATTCAACTAAGTTTTTTTTTTCTTCACAAGATTTGAATTTAAAATCAGGATCAAATCTAGTACCACTCAAACTAATAACTTATTAATACACATCCGCGATTAAGTGAACTGCAACATAATTGTAAAAGCTGCACCAACACGGCTAGTTAAATGAAAGATTCCCAACTCATCCTGAACCTGTACAATAACCACTTCTTATTTTTTACGGGTTTTTATCCGATAATTTTCCCAAACCACTCAGAATTCTTTCGTTTGTTTCAAAATGAAAACGTAAAAAATCTACCTTTTGTCTTTAACATAATGAAAAAAAAAGAAGTGCCGAAGAGTTTTAATTCTTTAAATAAGTAACGTTTAGATACTAAATTATAAAATTTTACTGGAAAAATAATTGTTCATATTTTTCTGTTCAATCACTTACTTGCCAACGGCAAAATCACTAACCAGGTAAAGTTACTTTATAGTTTATCCACGCCTGATTTTGTCATTTATTTGTAACGTGTTACACATGGAGTTATCCTCTTTCTAATCACATCACCCTGGTTTTTTGTCTGGCAAACATTGCATCACATTTGGAGGCATATCGTGTTATTTAAATTCCATTTATACCAATATGGAATGCACATTTTTTGGCTTCACACCCAAGTTCTTGTTTTTTTCACTTGTTTGTTACGGGTCCAAAAGGTAAATAGGACTGAAACGTCGTTGACCTATGCTGTCCAACACCTCTCTCAATTGTGCATGTGAAAGCCTTACATGTAGTAGGGAGAAGGCGCGTTTTACGGGTGTTTGTTCTTGCATACGACAAGCCCAATTGCTTTATCACAACTACTAGTGAACTTGTAAGAATGTTCATAGACAAAGTAACACGTGAAATGCACTGCACAAGCTGATCAGTGAAGAGACTAAAGTAGGTGAAGGAGTGAGGACCACAACTAAAGGAACGTCAGAATCAAGCATTGGTCAGCAATAAAAATGGATTCAAAGGAAAGTGATGCAACAATAAAGCGGTGTTAGTGTTAGCGGGTCAACGTAAACCCAAGTTGATTACTCAAAAAACCTTGCTTAATATCACACTACAGTAATCCAAAACCATGATTGAGCATGCGCATAAATACAGAAAGAGGTACATCAATAATGTAAGATATGCTCGAGTTTTTGGTGTCATTAAGTATGGTTCATTCCGATAGGCACGCTACAGATATTTCGACCAACAAGACAACAAGTGCAGTATAAAATAGATGAAGAATGAGCCGCATTCAACTAGAATTTGAAGAATGAAGTCATTGAAACTTCTTAAAAGGTGCATCAAGGACAAAAGAGATCTAAGAACCACAGTAAAATATCATGATTGCTCATCCTTTATAAAATACTGTAAGTGGGGCATTCAGCATCAAGATTGCAGAGCCTTGTGTCCATTTACAATCACGGTGAAAAATGCTTGCATCCAAAGAAATGCACATATTTGATAAAGGAATTGAAAGGCAGCACAACAATGGATCGTGGAACCAAGATGTCCACATGAAGCTCAGGGATACCATGGACACATAAAAGCATACTTTCAAGTACTCAAGATTTGATGTGTTGAAGCTTTGCAGTATATAGCTTTGTAAGCTTTCTGTCATGATTGAGCATGGCACTAACACTCTCAACCACCAGAATGATCTGCCATATGAGAAGTAAGAAGCATACATAAGTTTACAGGATGACAACATTATGAATCATTTAATTTTGATACAACTTGTCAACTTCAAACCAATTGACTCAAGTTTTAAGATAAATGCATTTTCAATGGCAATGAATTACTCCACTAGAGTGAGATGAGTTGCGGTACTTGATATCTTAGCTGTGTCAAATCAGGGAGATTGTTAATAGAACAAAACAAGATTCTTGAGGTGCCAGTGGTGTAGTTGAGTTAGTTTAGATGTATGGAAAGTGAAAAGGGTTTGTCAATACTTACAACTCCCTTCCTCTGCCCCCCCCCCCCCCCCCCAAGTTCCCCACCACGGGGCCCTTGATTGTGTCCCCGATATATGCTAGGACCAGTGTTCATGAGGTTGCATCAGTCTTTGGTGGCTCACAATATAACGCATAAACAAGAAAATACAAATAACTTCTATTGATCGGCTAGAAAGACTTGTGATGATAAAAGATAAAGCAACAATGATTAACACAAGGAGGAAAGAAGGAAATATCAGTGAGTAGAGATAATGCACCTGCAAGCACGCATAAGCAATTGCAGTCGCAAAGTAAAAATTTGCATTTCCAGTACCCTGCCCATTTTATTACAGGTGAGGAACTGAGGATAACAACATAATAATCTATTTGAAAGGGTAGAACACCACAAAATTCCATACCCTCCATATCCATAGATTGTGCATCACAGGGCTAAGAAGTGAAACCCCAACATAGCCAGAAAACAGGAAGAATGAAAACTGCATATCTGAAAATCAAGGAAGTTGATTATTCAAGACATTATGCTCAATATAAAAGGTCAATAAGAAAGAGAAGTAACCTTTGAGTTCATATGCAAATAACCCAAGTAAACCCAAATACAGAGCTGAATCACCAACCTAGTTAAAAAAATAGTTACAGGGATCAATCAGATTGCAACATGATGCAAATTCACACAAAATAAACACAAAACTGATGGACTTTTTA
Source organism: Glycine max (assembly GCF_000004515.6). Lineage (NCBI taxonomy): Eukaryota > Viridiplantae > Streptophyta > Magnoliopsida > Fabales > Fabaceae > Glycine > Glycine max. The sequence goes on from NC_038241.2 coordinate 4,501,667, forward strand.
TGTATATAGATACATAGATGGATCAATCAGGTACCTATATGATGCAAATTCACACATCATTGATGGACTTTTTATATTCTCAAATTTGCAACTCCATATTTACAACTAAATTGATAGGTTTTTCCCTTCTAAGTGTGTATATGTGAATGTGCAAAGTGGGTAACATACTATTTTCATAATTTCTATTTTGGATTATAATCATTCAATGTCATGCATTGAACATTTAACAGGCTAACAACATCTCTACCATTCTAAATTTTAAAAATATTTTCAGTAACATTCAGTGAGATCATCATGATTAAATTCTAAGAGCTAATTTGAGTCTAGGTAAAAAAAAATAAAAATAGAAACTAATGAAAAAGTAAACAACTTACTGAAGGATAAGACTTCAACATAGAAGATATCACAATATATACAAAAGCTAGAAAGCACGGCCGGTGATTAAGCCGTAAGGCTAATGGTGCTATCATCAATAGAATATTCCCATGAAATACTATCAGGAAGAAATTTCTGAAAAAATCAAAAACTTCTGCAAAGAAGTACCTGCATGCAAATAGCATAAGAACGAAATAAGTGCCAAAGTCATGAGAGGAATAAAACATTCAAGTGTACACAAAAAGTGGCAGTTTCCCTTACTATAGAACATACCACAAAACACCAATGTTTGGAGACAGATCTTGTGTGGTAAGAATAAAGCCATAGGTTCTGCACAAACAACCTGGAAGTTTAGTTAAAAGATGTTCAAAAACTAACCATTCCCATGAAGGAAGAGATTGTGACAGTTGACATTCAACAGTTCTTGATAATAATATTAACGAAAAGAGAATAAAAGAAAAATAATACAATTTTCATAATCACAATCAATGTTCTTCAACAGGGCAAGTACAGTAAAACCTACCTCCTTCAACACATGGTAAATGCATTAATTATCATCACACTAAATACATCCAGAATCAATAGATACAAGTGTACAACACTGATGTTGAAAAACATGCATAATACATTTTGGATAATAGAAGAAAATATCATGCATAATATACACCGTAGCAGTAAACTGGGAAATGAATGATTTGACTTCCCAAACTGCATATTGGTTTTTACTTCAAAATTTCACACTAACAGTAACTAACTACCGGCATTATATGAACAGATAACAGTAATGTCCCTGAAATTTTCCAAATCTTAAGAGTCCACAAGGTAGCAAATGTTTTTATAAAACTCCTAAATGACTCTATAGTCCAAAATGAACAGGAGTTACAACAACCCAGTACTTTTGTAATTGCTTTGGAGTAATCATAATGGTGTACAACTATTTTCACATGATATTCCATAGATCTTTATTGACTCTTGAAAAAGCTTCCCCAGTCTTTACTCTTCACTTGACTCGCTAACAACAAAGCACAATTTTGCAGCTACCATAATCACAAGCTTTCAAAATGACCATAAAGAAACCTCTGGACACAATATATAAACAAATATGCAGATATGTTTCAGTGCTTGCAAAATTGTTGTCAGAAATGAATATTAGTAATAGTATTTAAACAAAACCTTTTGAACAACTCATGTAGACCACCATACTGTTGGACACATATGCCACAAAGGACCAAGACGTAGGATGACCACAGCAAAGTCCAGAACAAAAAAAACACCACTGGCCTCCATGAGAATACATTTGCCACCTTTAGCTGATTCTTTGCTTCCTCTTCTGAACAACTATCACTTGGGGTAGAGTTGCCAACTTCAAGATTTTTCCTTTGACAGAATAATTTCCTAGGAGGAGCATCAGGACCATATCCCAATAGCAATATCACCTGGAAAAGAGGATAATATATGTATTTACTGGTAGATAAAATGTAAATTAAAGACGAGCACAAAGTTTTGCAGATTATGTTGAAAATGCTATACAATGGGTTTGAGCAACACCATACTGGGATAATAAGGATTGCAGGGTACAGAGACAAGTGTGTAGCCATGACCCACCCAAAAGCTGCCAGCGGAGCTAGTCCTGTTGTACATCAGTACAGTTTCAACATTAGATATATTGAGCTGTTGTTGTCTTAATCACTTAATTACGCAATTTCTTCACGAGTTCTCACTAGCATTTCCAAAATCTAATATGCTTGCTGCTAAGTATAGCAATAGGAAAACAGATGGATGAAGACTTGTAAATTCAATGGCAATGACTACAAATTAACACGCATGATATAGAAAACATGAAAAAAAAAGTTAAACATGATGGATATTGAACATCAAATTTGATATCAGACACGAGGCTCAAGCACATAAAGCAGAGGAATTCTTCTGAAACATAGTCTGAAAGTCAGCTAACATAATGGCAAAAGGAATATCAGACATCAAGTTTGATAGAAAACACACAAGAAACAATGATTGGTGGGGGGACTTGCTCCTTAAATTTGCCTAGGATGTTCAGTCTTTAGTACATTTCTCATGCATTATTGGTTTTTCATCACTAAACTGAAAAACAAAACAAATTTCTTTCTATTCAACACAGCCTAAGACCAAGAAATGTTCCCAGGTACACAGAAAAAGAGTAGAAATAAAAACCATCAGAAAAATTGTTTATCAAAGTCTATTTGTATAAAAGCAATCCTTCAGCTAAAAAGTGAGATTCCCACTGTCACTTCTCATCAGAACTTCCAGAAGAAAGAAAAACTGACTGTTCTTTTCAGCACACAACACCAAGCCATTTTCATTTTTTTCAATATTAGAGAGAAAATAAATCTTAACCAGAAAACAATCAACAAATATCAATGAAACTTGATAGGAGTGAGTCAGCAGAATCAGTGAAATATCTAAAATTCAGAAATTAAAAACCAAAGGTTATTAGCTGCTTACGTGAACATGCTCCATAGAGTGATAACACAACCATCAAGTTCTCAATTGCAGATGTGGATAGACCAACGCATGCCACTATTGTGAAAGGATTCCATAAGTATACAAGAGCAGCAAAATCTCCTGAAGGGAGACGCTCTGGAAAAATGAAGATACTATCAAAAGGGATGAAAACAAATTTCAAAAAAGATCCTCATCCTGAAGGGACAATAATTGCAAATATCCTGTTTCCTTCTCAGCAATTCAATCAAACACATTTTCTTTTTCTGGAAAGAGTGCTAGATATAAAAGTATCATGCTTTTTATCATCCAAACATGAGACTGACACAGCCTTCATCATCCATTTGTTCACAGATACCACACAGACATGTAATTTTATCCATAAGTTTCAACTCTGTAGATAGAACTACAGATTAATCCTTTTTCAATAAATAAATATATTCAGACTCTGATGTTGAAACCCTAAATAATGATCAATAATGAGATTCATTTCCTATCCTTTTCTTCCACTTCTAATACACTATCCTGAAAAAGGGAAGAAAAGCAAAGCCAAGAGTCAAAAAGGGGCACTCCTACTTCCATATCTAATTGTTAATACTAGTCAGTAATCTTCATGCAAGTACCATGCTATGATTATCTAATAATACAGCATGCACGAAATTATATATATTAAAAAAAAAACCTCTCTTGGAAGTTACAATATATCTTGCAAAGGGTCTTCAAAGTTCAAACTTATACACTAATTTTATTATCACTTTAAAATAACAAATAAAAATTGGAGAAGCACACCCTACCATAATCATCTGAAATTTAAACAGAAGGGTCACACTTGTAGCACATGCTAACAACCTGAATTCTCTGACAAATTATGAAGGCCAAGGGATTGCAAGCTTGAACTGCATGCCACCTTGAGTTTTTCACCAGCAGCACAAATAAGCATTGCACTGACCACATCTGCAATCACAAAAACCAAACTATATCCGGAAATGAGATGATTAATTACTGTTTAACTACCTAGTAAGCAATATACACCAGGAGGAAAACAAGGGTGAGGAACTACATATACAAGATACAATGGCAATCGGCGTTACATGTAAAGATCTTACCATTTCTTTTTTTGTTGGTGCTACTACACGCATGTTTTCTCGTCAACAACGACGGATATTACTATTGAGCAAGGGAGATCACAGCAATTATGATTCATAAGCTATGGAAATAAACAAATGAATAGATACTAATTATATGTAAACGGCGAAGAAAGTTACCTGCATAAAAGATGATCAGGTTGTCCTTCAATTCTGTAGCATCAACAAAGTATTCAAAGTCATTATACCATAGGAATTTCAAACTCATTGAAATTAAGCAACGAAACAAAAGCTGATACAATTGACAGCAGTTACCTTTTAACTGTGAGCGGACCGAGAAGTGTCAATAACAAAGGGGAACCATGGTACATTGATCCTGGCAACACGAACAAGAGCCTGAGATTCTATTACATAACACAAAATAATACTAGTAATCGATTAATGAACAAATCTGAGAAAAAAAGTGAAGTGAAGTGAAAAACCGGCATAGGGTGACGGAGGCTGGTGAGGGGGGTGGAGACTTCGGGGCGAGAAGAGAGGTTGAGGTTTTTGGGAAAGTAGAGTAGAATGAGCCTCAAAACAATGGAACCAAGAACGCAAGTCCAGAACCATTGCACCTTCTTCTTCTTCATCGTCTTCGTCTTCAGATCGGAACCGCTTCGCTTGCCTCTGCCTCTGTGTTTTTCAGAAGAGGAGGGAAGACTACCATACGAAACGACTTCTACTACTGTCGTTCTGGTTCTTCTTTTTTTTTTTTTTAAGGTTAAATAACCTAATTCATTCCTGAGTGTGAGAGAGGATGATAAATTAGTTAAAAAAAATAAAAATTAAATTAAATTTAATCTCTGAGTATAAAAAATATAATAAATTAATTCTGATGATAATTTAATAATAATTTAATCTTTAAATTTTATAATTTTTTTAAATTGATTTTCGAAAAATAATTTTTTTTATTAAATTAATCCTTACATATTATAATTTAATAAAAAATGGTTTTATAAATTTAACAATAGAATTAATTTATTACACTTTTTACATATTGAAAGACTAAATTTATATTATTTATCTTTGAGAGATTCATTTATTATCATATCATATATTTTCAAGAACGAATTTTATTATTTACTTATGATCTTTCGAGGCTCATTTGCTTTATTCAATTATGTTATTTCATTTTTTTTATGTCAATTTGGTTATTTTATTCCTTACATAACATTAAATATTAAATGATATATTAAGGTTGCATGACTCGTGGAAAAATTATTTCAATAATCTTTATAAATATATAAATTTTTATTTTATTTTTTAGGTTAAATTATTGTTTAGGTCCTCTAATTTATTTTTAATATTCAATTTAGTCATTTAATTATTAAGTGATTCAATTGAGTCATTTAATTATTTAAAATGATTCAATTGGAACATTTCTGTCAATTAAGTATTAATGTCATTAGTAGGTCACACACTTTAATGTCATATATGTGGTCGTTGATGTTGGTAAAGTGTATTGACATTAACAATGTGAATTTTATGTATATTGGAGAAGAAAATGTCTTTTCCACAAATTGTGAGCACTTAAGGGTTTCATTTCTATAAAATTGATTCCACAAATTCCTCTCGTCGGGTTGGTTCGTCCACTAATGACATTCTTCCACGAGTCATAGTTCAAACCAACATTCAAGGTCTAGTAATAACAATGAGTCAAAGATTTGTCCCTCTTTGTAACTATGATAATGTTGCGATTCTATCATTCACGACAAAATATTTATATCAAGTAATATTATCCTATTGTGCATGATATTAAGTCACACAAAAATAGTTGCATTCAATCGAAGTGTCTAACCTTAATAAAATTTGTCATTGATGAATTCAAATATATACGTGTTCAACATACTCATGAATGTGAATTCCCATGATCTTAACTACAAATTAAATTTATATCAAAATATGTAGGTAATCATGTTTCCCTCAAATATCATTGTAACATATATAGACACACACAGAAAGAAAGGCAAAAATTTTGTAACAAAAATATTCATTCATGCATACCATGTCTGATGGCAAAGTGGGATTCTATCGTGCACGACAAAATATTTATATCAAGTCATATTATCTTATTGTGCATGATATTAAGACTTATATGCAAAAAATAGAGTAGTTCTCAATGATCGTAATTGTTTTAACTTAGCACATTATGCAGAAAAATTTGAAAATTTTCATATTAAAAACATTTCACTCAACCAAATCAATTTTGTTCAGCCAAAACAACCCACGATCTTCGTCTTCTTCTTCATTACATGGTCTTTTTCTTTTTTCTCCCAATTGTGTCAACAAATCCTAGCCAAACAGCCCCCTGATCTTCTTCTTAGCAACACGATCTTCTTCTTTTCTCAGAGAATTTCATCTCCCTCCATCGAATTTTTCACCACAAAAATGAGTAAAATTTCAAAATAACTATAACAGATTCACACTATGGGTCTAAGAGCTAAAACGACATTATTTTGTGCCTCATTGAAACAATATCGTTTTGTGCATCAGGATCTACCTATTAAAAAAACGACACATCAGTTGCCACATCAGATTGTCCTGTTAACTTTTAAATCCTAATTGACTGAAGAAAAAAACTAATTGATCCATTTTAAATAATTAGAAGGATTCAATTGAACCATTTAATAATTAGAGGACATAATTGAACATTGAAAATAAATTAGAGGACTTAAACAATAATTTAACCTATTTTTTATGACCAACTAATCAAAATTAGGCCATCTCAACTCAAAGGTGTTTGAAAGAGTCAAAGTTATCTCACATGGATGACATAAATGATCTTATTTTCTCAATCCTTGAACAATGTCAAGTAGGGATTCATCCTATTTTTATCACAACTCTATGGTGTATTTGGAACAAATGTAATGATAAAATTTGGCCAAATATGCAACAACATGTGAATATGCACATGTTTCGGGCTAACCATTTTCTTCATGAATGGAATATATCTTAAAATTCCATAATTCCAAATATGAATATTAACACAAATGTTCCTTATGTGTGACATCCACCTCTTCTCGGGTTCGTCAAATGCAATGTTGATGCAGCTTTCTTCACCAACAACAACTATTTCTCTGCCGGTATATGCACCCGCAACAGTCTTGGCAGCTTCATAGTAGCAAAATCCACTCTTTCCAATGACTTAGTTAGACCACCAGATGTAGAAACATTAACCCTATTTTGAGCAATATCCTGGACACTCGATTTTGGGCTGCAAAATGTTATATTCGAAACTGATTGTAAGTACATTGTGGATCACCTTTCCAATCCCAAGCCTAGTTCTTCTGACTTCAATGTTATACCCAATAAGTGTAGAACCAAACTTTTTTTCTCTCCAAACTCTAGGGTGAGTTTCTCAAGGAGGCAAGCAAATCTTGTGAATCATAAGTTAGTTAGGGAAGCAAAAAGTTATGCTAACATCCAAGTGTTTGACCATGTTCCCTCATGTATTTTTGACTTGCCCAGTAATGAAATGATATAACTTTCTTTCTCTAAAAAAAACTCAAAGGTGTTGGTTAATCTAAACCGTGTGCAAATTAGGCTCATGGCGACCTTTTTTTTAAAGTGAATTGGACATATGTTTTAAAATTTAGAGTATAGTAACTTTACTATACTGTTTAATAGGACAATACATCTTAATATGAAGTAAACTAATAAAGTATAATTTCTATGTTACTCCTAAAATTTTTGAGGGTTTGATTTTTCTTTTTGTGTGAACTTTTGAGGGTTTTGATATCATTGATTTTTTAACCAAAGTAAATAAAGTAGTAACGTTTAACTTTAAAATAACTTAACTAATCATATTTAATTGGTTTGGTTTGAATTTCGAAAAAAAAATTGTCAATCCAAACTAAATTATGATTAAGATCGAATTCATTTGATTTAGATAATATGGTTGTGATAAAAAAAAATTATACTTGTTCAAGTTTTCATCTTTAACTTTTGTCTATCTTATATTAATGAAATATAAAACTATTTATTGTTTTTAATGGCTAAATATTTATTATATATAATATCTAATTTTCCTGTAATTATCACTTTATATTTCTCATTAATTTTTAACTAAAAATATCACAAAAAAATACATAATAAATATGACCAAATTAAAACACTTAGAAATACTAGATAAGATCACAAGAATTTAAAAATGGATAAAAAGAAAAAAGAAAATGAGATAGAATTAAAAAGAAAAGTTTAAGTTAAAAAATGTACTAATCTAAAGTTTTAAAAAATATTTGGGTTAGGTTTTTTTTTTTACCGGGGGCTATTTATCCAGCTAGAAAAAGAAGATAAAATTAGAAAAAAAATCCAGTACTAATATATAAAATATAAAAATCAAAAGTGAAAAATAATAGTTTGTTAGATAATCAAGTTATTCATGTCAGAAAAAAAAATTGATACTTAATTCGATTATAACTAGTTTGATTCAAATTTAGCGTAAAATAAATTAATTAATTTATCAATCTTAATCAATTTAATTGATTTAATTTGAATTATCAATTCATCATACCAATTCAATATGATGAACTCCTATAATGTCTTATATTAGACAATATATTAATCTCAAGTATCTTATAAATATCAATTATCCCAACAATATCAAGTAGATGTTTATTACATATTGTTCCCTTATCAACATATTTGTTGACTTGACAACCGGAAATAATAAAGGAAAGGAGACTCAAATGAAGTTTGAAAGAAAAAATGAGAAGAAAAATAATAATGTAGGAATAGATTAAGAAAATCTATATATAGACATCTTTATAAAGGTAAGTCCAACATTTCCACTTCAAATCATGAACAAAAAGGACATCTTAAATAGAAATTTGATTAACATGATTTCAACACAACCTCCTATATGTTGCCATACATTTCTCAATCAAAGAATGGTGTATGTCTCCGTGACAAATACACCCTCACTTATGCAAATAAAGAGGTGTGACTGTAATAGGTATCTCTTACCTTCAATATGATATACACTTCGACACCGAAATAATACTCTTAACATGTTTTACTTTAGAAGCACATAGAGTTAGGACTAATTATTTAACTACCAAAATAAGACCACCTTAGGCCAAAGAAGTTTCAAGGTAAAAATCACTAATTAATACATTGACCAAAGTCAAACACAACTAATATCAGCACAAGAAAACTTTGATACACCATCTAGGAAGAGAATATATCTCGGCCTGAAGTAAATTGATAGTGTTTTACTGTAAAAAGATGAAAACTCATCTTAGGAGGAGAAAACACCATCAACAACTCATCTTAGACATCGATTAATGCCAACATTAAACATCTTAAATGCAACAATAACTTATTACAGTTATAGTAATAAATTTAATTTAATTTAATTTTTATTTTTTAAAAATCTCCCAACCCCACCTCATGATAACATATTACTTTTTATTAACTTATGATCATATATTAATTTTTTAAATCAAATGCATTTTTTCCAAGTTTTTTTAAAGTAAAAAATTACATATTTTGTGGGTAATCCAATATCAATTCATCCATGAAAATAATAACTTTTGATTTTATTAAAAATAATAAGTTTTGAAATTTTTTCTAATACTCCTTTTACATTTTTTTTTACTAATATTTCTTAACAAAGGTATGAATTCCTTTGAAACATAAAAAATATTAAAGATAGATTTTGATCTTTTTCGAATATAATATTTTCTATGACAATATAAATGGAATTTAATTTTAAATACATTATTAATATAATTTTTTATGCTGCCAACTAATTAGAAATTATCTTAAATATGATTTTTAAATGATTATTATAAAGTCAATAATTTTAATTATTTTATAATTCACAACTAGATAAAAAGAAAATCTTAATATTTTCATCATATCCCACTTAAATTCTTATTCATTTACTGTTCAAAGCCTCTCTCTCTCTCTCTCTCTCTCTTTTATTTTATTGAAACGTAATTGCAAAGTAAGTTGGATACTTGGAAGCATTTTGGGAGCATACTTGTTCACCAAGTAGAGTTGAATACAAAAACCATAACATAACATTGGAAAATAGTGTATATCTATATCATATCATATTATTAGGGAGTTCCAAACACTTTCTCACCCTATTATACTATTACCCAGTCCAGAAGAAACTATCCCTCTAAAGGCCCACCCACCTCTTTTTCTCTCTCTCTCTCTCTCTCTCTAAACACCCACAACACAACAACCGAATCCTTTTTTTTTTTGTTTTGTTAAACAAAACAGAGAAAAAAAAAGTTGTGAATTTTCCAGTTGCGTTTCTGTTCCATACAATTTCGATTTCAATGGCGAGGCCTAATCAGGAGGCAGTTGAGACGTTCGTCAGCATCACTGGTTTGCCAGAAGCAGTAGCGCTACAAAAACTTGAGGTAGTTTTCTTTTCCTTTTTTTTCCCCTAGTTATAAGAGTGCTTATAGGTTTTAATTGGGATCGAAAGAAAAAATAAAGTAATGGAATTTGAATTTTGAATACAGTTAATCGATCAAAGTTAGGGTTTTATGCCTTGTTCAATGGCTTCAGTTATTTTTTAATTATTTATTAGTGTTTATTGCTTTTGTTGTAAATTTTGCAAAAGATGATCGATTTGCGTACCCATGTTCTTTCTCTTGGTGAAATTTGCAGTCGTAGTTAATTGATTTTTATTCTTTTTCACATATATGGATAGATTGTCCAATACTTTTTGGGCGGTTTGTAGTTAGTTCTACAATGTTGGTTTTACTAGCGGTACAATTTGAGTGCTGATAAGGTGAAGAGCTTGATCTTACCACTGCAATTTTCTTCTTCTTCTTCTTCTTTTTCTTTTTTTTAAAAAAAAAACATGATATGGGGTTAAAAATGGGATTGCAGACAGGCATCAGCCTTAAGGCAATATGTTAAATGCTAGTTCTTGTAGATGAGCAATGAGGGCCACCTAACTTTAATATGCTTTGAAAGTTTTGTGGCATATATTATGACCAAGCTGATATGGGTCTCTAGTTTAGCCGTTTGTCTGACCTCTCGGATGATAATTGATCAGATGCTTACACATGAGCTCTTGGAATCTTATTGCTTATTGCAATAAGATTCTTTTTATAAGTGATCCATTACTTGGTCTACAAAGATTTTCTGATTGTTATCCTTTAAACTGGTATCTGGTAACTGGTTTATTTGTACAGAACAAGTTATGTTTAGCTTATGCAATTAAGACTTGATACATTTTCAGTTATATATCTCCTCTTCATTTGTAAATATTGTTTCATGTCAGGAGCATGGTGGTAATCTCAATGAAGCAGTCAATGCACATTTTACTGAAGGAGACAGAAATCTAACGACCGGGTATACTTTCTTTTCCATTTGTAAGCAAGTGATCATTGGGAAATGCAACTCGTAGTGTTATTAATGTTTGCATGCTAAATCTGTATTTTTAAGTGTTTGATATTTTTTGTTATTCTTCCATGGCCAGTTCTCACAACAGCTCTGCTGTATTTCCTCAAGATGATTTCATGGATATAGATGACGAACATGATGCAGAAATTCCCAGAAGAATTCCACCACTACTTCCAGCTTCTGCAGCAAATGTCAATCCGTTTTCTCTTCTTGATCCAACAATTGGGAGAGGTATATTTGGTACTCGTTTCGATTCAACAGTCGAGGCACCATTTGTTACACATCCAAGAGAGGTAAGGGAGATTCCTATAGAGGTTAAGGATGGTAGTCAATCCACTCCTCAAGCTGGTCATGTTCCATCCATTGAAGATGTCACTGGAAATGTTGATGCCCATGGTCCAGATATCCATGGGACTGTCATAATTGATGATGAAGATGACGAAAATATTCCACCTGCCCAGATTGCACATCAAGATGAGCAAACACACAAGATCTTGGCTGACACTTCACTCAATAGCAGTGCTAGACCTAGTGCTCCTGAATCTGAGAATTTGCCAGATTATAGCAATGACATAGAAGAAGAAATGATTCGTGCAGCCATTGAGGCTTCTAAACGGGAGGCTGAGGAAAATTATAGAAATCACAAACTTGGCAGACAAATTGTATGAGTATTTCTTGATGGATTTTCCTATGCTTCTTTACACATAATGCTTGTATTAGTATTTATTTTTCCACTTGGTGCAGGACTTAAGTGAATCAGGATCACAGCCAAGACAATCTTATTTGGAGGATCCTGAGCTTGCCCATGCAGTTTCATTGTCCCTGAAGGTATCCCTCTAATTTGTATTTTCTTATTCCTTTACATAATCATCTTGAGGAAATTCACCAGTGTGTTATCACCAGGATTGACCGATAGACCAGAGCTTTGACTTTGACTTTTCTTTTTTTTATATTGTAAATTTCAAACCTGGATTGCTTCTAACATGAAATGAGTCCAGACAGCTGAGCAAGAAAAAGCATTGCAAGTACAGGGGGGAGATTCTGGATCGCCAACAGCAGGGCCATCTAAGTCATCAGAGGCTGGACTAGGGGAAATGACATCAAATGGAAGGTACATTATCTCTTTCTTTTTGCTACTTGTGCATCTGTATGTATCTGTTGTACTCTGCTGCATTGACTACTCTGAATTCAGCATTTTCCTTCAAGGTATTTTCTCTTGGATTGTTAAATCTGAAAGGGAAATTATGGTTATTCTAGATTGCAGGCAGGAAGCTTGTCATTTCATGATGAAGCTGAAGATGTAGAGGAGCAGCCACTGGTTAGGAATAGATCTAGACATACGTCTTCAGGATCCGCAGGATTGGACAAAGATGTTGAACTTGCTGAGGCTAGCACACTACCAAGCACAGCAACAGTGACTGCAACACAGGATACTAGTAATCCTCATCATAATGGAAATTCCTTCCCAGATGAGGTATAGGCCTTCACTTTATCCTTTTCAAAAAGGATTAAAACTCTGTTATTACTTGCCATGCCATCTCAAATTTTCCCTGCCTCCCAATTCCCAATCTTTACTAAAATAAAATTGCAGTGGGGTGGCATTTCTTCAGAGGAGCATGATGAAGCAGTAATGCTAGAAGCTGCAATGTTTGGTGGAATTCCAGAAGGGACTGGGTATCGCTATGGTTATGCACCGCATGAGTTTATGCAAAATAGGGGTTTCAATCCCCGGCCCCAATATCGCCCTCCTTCACCATCACTGGCTGCTCAACGCTTGATAAGGGAACAACAGGTGTGACTTATTTTGTAAATACATCAGAGTTGTAGATCGTAAATGGTCTAATTGTAGCTATTGCTGTCTCTGTTTATTTATGCAGGATGATGAATATCTTGCATCGTTACAAGCAGACAGAGAAAAAGAATTGAAGGCCATGGAGGAAGCTGAGGCTGCTCGTGAAGAGGAAAGACGGATAGCAGAAGAATCTCGCAGGAAATTACAGGAAGAGCAGGTAGTGCGTTGTAACTGATTGCACCCCTTGCATAAATCCCTTCCACCTTGGTGCTGATTGGAGTCTATTACTAGTCTTCGCACTCTAGAAATGTCTTTATAGCTAAATTGCTAGTGTTGCAATTGATTTCCTTTATTAACTGTGTTTGGAAGTCCATTAGATCCACGTTGAACAGAAGTTTTACACTTTCCAATGCACAAATTGAGAAGCAAGGTGCGTGTTGGATTGACGTTGACCGTGGATTTGGTTCAACCTAATTGATATCCAAACACACACTAAGTCGTTGACACCTATCCCTTTATAAGGCATTAGTTTTCAATATTGTGTCATCTAAAGAACTGATCACCTGATTATTTCCATTGAATTTGAAGAGAGAATGTCAGTTGAAATTATAGACACTTTACCCAGTTTTGGAAAGTTGAAAGTTTTCAGGTATTAAAAGTGGAATTTTGATAGGCAATGACAGCATTAAGAACTGCCCCACACTTGGTCCATGAAAAAAATTGTATTCTATTCTTGATTTCTATCCTGGGTTGCCTTGTGCAAATACTAGCTCTGAATTCATAATTCCCTAGGGAAAGAAAGCAAACTCCTGTTTCCAAGTTGCTTACTCTTGCATTTTGCATTAATTGTGTCAGGAATTGGAAACAAAATTAGCAGCCAAAGAAGTCTCACTACCACCAGAACCATCCTCAGATGATGATAATGCCGTGAACTTGATGGTAAAAATGCCAGATGGCAATCGTCGTGGACGTCGATTCCTAAGATCTGATAGGCTACAGGTAATGGCCTGTTAAGTATGCTTTCCCCCCTTTTCTTTTGGTGCATACTTATGCTAATGCTTCTGCAAATTTTCAGTCTCTTTTTGACTACATAGATATTGGTAGGGTGGTGAAACCAGGCAATTACAGACTGGTGAGAGATCCCATTGCCTTTAAGTCTTGTTATGCCTGTTCTTAATTATTGATTCTAATTATTCAGGGAAATGATTAATTTGTACCGTATATTTTTATTCGTGGGATAGGTGAGACCATATCCTAGGCGTGCTTTTAGTGATGGAGAAAGTGCTGCGACATTGGATGAACTTGGCCTAACCAACAAGCAAGAAGCTTTGTTTTTAGAGTTAATCTGATGCCTTGATGCAGTTTGCTACAAAACAAGCTATTGAAGTTTTTAGTTTATTAAAATTAAAATATGAATCACAATACACAGACGGATGTGGCATTTTAGTTTTAATCTGGGTTTCTACTGTTTGGGTGATGCAATTTATAAATTTACAGATCTATAAGATCAACATACAGTACCGTCAGAGCTTTACTTGTGATGACTAAATCGTTATGGCGAATGTTTTGTATATTTTGCGGTAGGATTGAAATAATTCATGATTATTGATTAATGAAATTGCAACTACCATTTTCCCTTATTTGCCCCCCTCCCTTCCTTTTGCAAAGAGCAACTCCAATTTAAAGGGTATTTGTGTTTTATTAATCTGTTTTTGGTAGAAAAAAGGTTTAGCTTACTTGTACCACAATTAAATGAAGCATCTGAGACTCAGTTTCCAATTTTGAGACGTAATTATTAAGAAAAGAAAAGGTTTACTTGTACAATAAGATGGATTACTTACTACACCATGTGAGACGCAATTCTGCAACTCAAAATAGTGCCAAGAAATTGATTAGAAGCCTAAAAATTCAAAGAGAAAGTCCCTTGTGTGTCTATTTAGGCTTATTGGTGCCATACAAAAGACAAGACCCTGCTCATGTTAATCAAGTTTTTTATCCTAACAAGCCTGCTCTATTAATAGTTCAACGATATCAACAACTAATGTTATTATTGCATAATCAAGTCTACAGTGCTTCTATGCATGCACAATCTCTGGGCGGTTTAGGATCCTCTAGGATGTTTCCGTCAATAGCCCAGTTCTTCTCTTGGCTCCCATGGTTAGTTACTGGATTTGAAAGTTTCCTTTCATATCAATTTTTATTTTTTTTTTATGAGCAAAGAGAAAGGAAATTTATAAAGCAAGGTATGGGGTACCAAATCCCATGTACAAGTACAACATATATGAGCGACATGAACCATCAGGAAATTCAAATGTGATATTATATTTAGGTTAAAATATGTCTGTGATTTCTAATAATTATTTGAATTTTATATTTGATCCTTGATAAAACAAAATTTTTATTTTTGGTCCTTGATGTTTTTTTTAGTCCTTGATAAATTAGTGATTTTGTGTTTGTTTTTTGATAAAATTGTTTGTTATTAGTTTCTTTGAAAAAAAAATTTATAACATGATTTTTTTATCAGGAAATAAATACAAATTTCGCTAATTATTATTGACAAAAAAAAGTGCTAAAAACCAAAAATAAAATAATTATTTCGTTAGAGACTGGATACAAAGAATAGACATAAAACTTGGGTATTTTTTCGGACCGAAAATATATTTTAAACTTATATTCATATTGGGAAGATAATATAATACACTAATAGATAACCAAATGTCCAAATGGATCGATAGAACAATAGGTACATAACCATACAAAAAGAGAATCCCATACAAAGTAACCCATCTTCCCCCACTGTTCACTGTTACTTGACAACCTCAAAGGCCAAACTAGACTTCCTAATGCATATGGCCTTTTCTAGGGTGATGACATTTTCAGGTTATAGGAAACCACCCTTGTTTGCAAAATGCTTTTTCTACATAGCAGATAAAAAGGGTGACTTTAATATTTTAGTGGATTAAACATTGGTGTTGCTTATTTTGTTAGGCTTGACCTTGATTTCAATTGTAAAATTGAACACTCGGTTGATACTCTTACAACCTTGCTCGCTCTCCTTCCTTGACAACCATAACCAATTTTTCCTCCCTTTCTTTGATCGTCCTTGACAGTGAGTTAAAATTTAGATAGAGAAGAGAAGTCGATAGATTTAAAGAGATGAACATTAGTATATGCAAAATACTAATTTGTGTACTAAATATGTCACTTCATAGTCAAACAAATTTAAACCATTTAATGTACACAATCCTCTCATGCGTACTTACAAGAATGAAAATTACTTTTTTTTAAATAAAAAACTATTTGTTCAATAAGATGAAATGATTGGCGAATATAATAATTAAGTACAAGAAAAATTATATATGTACATAAAATAGTAAGGAAAAATATATTTGTACAATATTTTTTGTATAAATTTTATGCAAAAATAATAAAGAAAGGAAAATATATAATAAATGTTTGATATAATAAAAATAAATAAATACAAATATAAATAATACAAGCGCAAATGATGTCCCACAACCTTCGTGTACACAGAGTTATTTTGGGCTCATCATTTCTTGTAAGGAGTAAGGAGTTGCTTGGTTGTGAGGTGGGAAGAGGAGAGGAGAGAAGAAGAGAATAGGTGAGAAGAGAAAAAAAAAAGAGAGAAATAAAGTAAAAATGATAGTGATTTGGTTGGAAAAAAATATTTAACTTAAAGTGATTTGATAAAAGAAGAAAAATTAATATTAAATAAAATAGATTATTAACTATTTTTGTTATCAATAAAAATATTATTATTAGCATTGTTTTATTGTTATTTATTTATTCATTATTATTTATTTTAATATTATTATTTATTATTATATTAGAAAACGTGAGAAAGAGAGTAGGGAAGACACACCCAAGCAACAATACATCAATTTTTGTTCAAATCTTCCCCCAATCTTCTCAAATTAAAGTGAATAATTTTAATTGTGAGAACCATTATTTTTCTTTTGAAAATTTCGTTTCTCCTATGCACAACCAAATCACGCATTCTTTCCAAAATCATTTGAAATCCTGATCAATTCTCACCCTTTTTCTCCTTTTCATCGGTATCAAATCATCCCTAAAAAATGAATATGGTATAACGTCACTCTTCACCTATTGATTTATTTTACATTCATTTTGGTACATAAAATCCACGTTCATTCATTTTTTAGCATCTAACGTTGAATTATGCAAAGTAACTTTATTTTGTCGCTTAACTATACATTATCTCATTATTTAAATTATACTTTTGATAGATTTTTTATGAGGATTAAATTTTCGTATAATATAACATTGAATAACTAAGAACTATTAAATAAAAATAAAATGAATAATACAATAAAATTAAAATAATGATAACCTGATTACTATTTTTAGGATATAAGTAATTATTCTTCTACTTTTTAAACACCAAAATAACTAGAGCAGTCAAGTCGCCATAAGTGGTCAACAGGAGGTGGAGAATCCAATTCCAGGACCTTCTCGAATTGTGCGCCACGTGTCCCACGAGACACGATGATGACGATGAAATATACTCTACAAACTGTACTTATGAAAAATGAAAAGTTGTATTTATTTAATTCAGAACTATGATCCTTCTTCATAGAGCCGAAAAAAATGCTAGACGAATTTTTTTTCTTTTCGAGAAAAGACGGGATAATTATCATTTATATATATATATATATATATATATATATATATATATGATATCAATTTGAGCTACGGAGATGCTTTGTTTTGTTTTTTTTTTTTATAAAAAGAAATTAGCTCAATTTTAGTAACAGAAAAATAAAAAAAATTGTATAAGTAATTTGATTATAATTATAGAATGTAAAAGTAACGGTCAAGTGAACGGATATTAGGGGACAGTACGTTCGACGTGGCACGTGAAAAGTCTCAGTGTCATGAATATCCGTACACCAACGCCCCCTTCCCAACGGTCATATTTCAGCGACATCACACAACGGTCATAAAAGTCCTCAGCTCTGGGCCGTTGGATCTGAATCGGACGGTGCAGGAGCAAAGTGTTTCCCTCCCCTTTGGCGAGCATGTTGTCATCATCATATTCCTTTGTTTTCCTCCAATGCTGGTAAATCAAAGCACTCGTAGGCCCAGACGAGAAGAGGGGAACTACTACCTACGGTGATGGAGACAGTGCTCGTGGAGTGGTGAAGAAGAAGAAGAAGAAGAAGTGAAGTAGTAGAAGTAGAACAAGGTGTGGTGGGGGAAGATCGCACGTAGTTGTGTTATATAAAGCAGCGGTAAAGGTTTGTGTTATCTTTTGGGTAAGTGAGAGGGGGGGGTGGGGGGGTTTCTTGTTTCAACCAAATGCAAATGCATGTTTAAAAAGTGTGCATATTCAGAGGTGGGGTTTCTGGCTTTTGTTGCTTCACCAGCTGCAAATGAAATGACGGACTTGTTCAACGTTTCCACTGCTAATATGGCTTTCACTATTTCTCCTCAGGACTACTACTACTACTACTACTACTTCTGCCACAAATTCCAAGGTGTATGTTTCTGTTTCTCATCCCTTCTTCTTAGCAAGCTAAAAACCACAACATCACACTACTGCTACTACTACTACTACTTCCAAATGTCCCTTGTTTGAACTCTTTTGGAATCCGATGATCGCTTTCATGTGCTAGCTAGCCTAGGCCTTTTCCATTACTATTCTTTCATTCTTTCCTGCATATAATAACAACTTCACATTCTTTTGTCATTACATTACATTTATTATTTCCCCACTTACAGATTCAGTATTCATTTAGGAAAAACATTTCGAATTTGTAAAGATAAAAAAAAAAAAAAACCCAACCAACCACAGCTTCTTGATTGTTCATTTTCTCCGTGTTTGTTAAATTAAATTCATCGGATTCCTCTTTTGTTGGACATAAAAGAATTCGTTAGAAAGAAAGTTTTCACACACTCACATAGATTGTCACACATTGCATTTTAGAAACAACACAAGGAACCATTTTGTTGCATAGTTAATCAAGTTAATTACTAGATAATAGAGAGAAAAGGGAAGGGAAAAAGAAGCAGCACATAGCATTGGGGTGAGTGAAGCAGCAGCAAGCGGCGTTACAAAAACCCTCAGACGATGTTGGCTGGGTGTTCTAGTTCGACATTGTTGTCACCGAGGCACAGATTGAGGAGCGAAGCATCAGCACAGTTTCAAGCCTGCCACTTCCAGCTACCTTCTTCCATGAGCACGCAGAGATTGGACCTGCCATGCACCACCACCACCTTCACTCGCAACAACAAAGACACCACCTCTTCACGCTCTGTTCTTTCAGTGGATCAGAAACCAATCGAAGCCAAGACCAGCACCTGTTCTCTCAAGCAACACATTCGACTCCCACCTCTGGCCATCACTGCAGCACCATCACCATTGGTGGAAGACTCCATCATCAAAGACAACACCAACAACAACAAGAGTTTGAAGAGGCTCGCGGCGGAGCACCAAGACGATTCCTTCACCAACAACATAGCCAAGAGGAAGAAAAAGAGTAGCAGCACTGAGTGTGATTGGTTTCAGCCTGATGTTGTTGGGACTACTTTAGGAGGATTTAACAATAACAACAATAACAACAACACTTCACTTGCTTCTTTCTCTTCAGAGGAAGACAGGGTTTGTTTTGTTCCTTCTGAAGTGGTTTCTCATTCTGCTCCTTTCCCTTTAAACCCTTGGCTGGAATCATGTGTTACAAAGATCACAAATTTCGGCGAGGGTAGCCACCGCCCTCACCACCACCACCACAGCGACCATGCCTCAGGCTCAGTCTCCAACGCTTCCTCGGAGAGCCAGAGCCTGAGGCTAAACGACAACGTTTCAGAACACGAAGTGGGAAACGGTTCAGGGAACCCTTATTATCACCACGAGGTGGATACAGGGGAAGAAGACAACCACCACGGGTTCGAGCTCGTGAGTTTGCTCACCGGCTGCGTCGACGCCATTGGATCGAGAAACGTCACTGCAATCAACCACTTCATAGCAAAACTGGGTGATCTTGCTTCCCCCAAAGGAACAACCTCCATAAGCCGCATTTGTGCTTACTTCACAGAAGCATTAGCCATCAGAGTCACGAGGCTCTGGCCTCACGTTTTCCACATCACCACCACAACCACTTCTCGCGACATGGTGGAGGACGATGAATCCGCTACTGCTATGAGACTTCTCAACCAAGTAACCCCAATTCCCAGGTTCCTTCATTTCACATCAAACGAGATGTTGCTGAGGGCTTTTGAAGGCAAAGACAGGGTTCACATAATAGACTTCGACATCAAGCAAGGCCTTCAATGGTCAGGTTTGTTCCAAAGCCTAGCTTCGAGGTCCAACCCTCCGACCCACGTGAGAATCACTGGGATCGGAGAGTCAAAACAGGACCTCAACGAAACTGGCGAGAGGCTCGCCGGTTTCGCTGAGGCCTTAAACCTGCCCTTCGAGTTCCACCCTGTGGTGGACAGACTCGAGGACGTGAGGCTGTGGATGCTCCACGTGAAGGAGCACGAAACGGTGGCTGTGAACTGCGTTTTGCAGCTTCACAAGACACTCTACGACGGAAGCGGAGGAGCCTTGAGGGACTTCTTGGGTCTAATCCGCAGCACAAATCCCAGCGTTGTCGTGGTGGCAGAGCAAGAAGCAGAACATAACGAAAACAGGTTGGAGGGAAGGGTGTGTAACTCGTTGAAATACTACTCGGCATTGTTTGATTCCATTGACGAGAGTGGGCTTCCGCAAGAGAGTGCGGTGAGGGTGAAAATAGAAGAGATGTATGCTAAGGAGATAAGGAACATTGTTGCTTGCGAAGGAAGGGAGAGGGTGGAGAGGCACGAGAGTTTCGGGAACTGGAGGAGGATGATGGTGGAGCAAGGAGGGTTCAGATGCATGGGTGTTACTGAAAGAGAATTGAGCCAGAGCCAGATGCTGTTGAAGATGTATTCTTGCGAGAGTTACAGTGTGAAGAAACAAGAGAAGGAAGGAGCAACAGGAGTTACACTTAGTTGGTTAGAGCAACCTTTGTACACTGTCTCTGCTTGGGGGCCTGTTGATGCTGCTGCGGGTACCTCGTCCTCGTTTTCTCAGCCAAGTTGATTTTGATTGGTGATTGGTGATTCTTTCTTCATAATTCATTCCTTCAGAGTATGAAATACAGACACAAGAAAGGTAAGGGGTCAGGGGAGAGTCGAGAGTACAAGAGTATTATTCTTTGTAGGTAGGGAAAATTGTCATTATTATTATTCTTTCATTCTTTGTTGCAGATAAGAATTTGCCTAGCCCAAAGATTAGTTGGTGCAATTTGTATCAATACAGTAATTGCCTTCTGTTCTTTATTTTTATTATTATTTATAGTCCTGATGATGTCTAGATGATAATATTTCATACATTTGAGGTCAATTTCTGATCATTGTTTTATTCTTTTGTTTATGTAAGCTGAAATTCTTTCCCAAGTCCTTGTGATTGAAATGAAATGAATGAATTCAGTGATTTGTGTCCCCTCTGGTTTCTATGTAATTATATTTTCCTATCTGTTTCTCATTTTGTAACAATGCTTCGAGGCAAAGAAAAATGACTCTGCTGCATCTATTTTCCTATCTGTTTCTCATTTTGCCCAACTTTTCACTTTGCTTAGATTTGGGACAGAAATTGAGAAGAACTGAAATGTAATGGAAAGAAATAAAATTTCTCTTGTTCCACTCTGTAATATATCACGTGAAACAAAAAATAAAAATATTTTTTTTACAAAAAGTAAGGAAAAATTATCTATTATAATTAAAATCAATAATCACTCTCAACAAGACCTAAGTAACTTGTAGTTTTTCGTTGATGTGATGACTAAAAGTTTATGAAATTTTATCTTTTTTTTTTAAATTTTATTTTGAAGTGAATTGAATGATAGATCATAGATGTGAATAAAGAATGAAAAAGACTAAGTAATTTAGTAAATTTACCCGTAAAGTTATTATGAATGATTACTTTCCTTTGGTCACAATTTTATTAAAAACTTATAGAAATTGATAATTAAAGCAAGGGAAATGTTGGCATTCGCCCTCAAAGTTTATTTTGAGCATTTAAAATGGTAAGATTTTATTGAAAAATAAAATATTTATTATAATTTTGTATCTTTTATGTAAAAAAAATATAGATTTTAGATAAAATTAATGATGAATGTACCTTAAAAGACAATGTCACATAAAAAAAACACAATGGTTATCCCTTTTTATAACTTTCTACTAGATTTATTCTTTTAAATGCTTATCTACCTCCCATTTGTTAATCTTATTTTCATTTTATCATAATTATTCTTTAAATCCTATCTAAACTTTATTTTCATTCTATCTTTATTATTTTTTAAACTCTAATTTTAAAGATAATCTTCACCTCATATTTATTATATAATACATTTCTTGAATATATATATATATATATATATATATATATATATATATATATATATATATATATATATATATATATATATATATTATTTCAGAAAGAGAAAACAGAGTTTTCCAGGGATGTAACCCTTTAAGGATATAATGGATAATTAAAATATAAAGGGGGAATGTGATGTACTTAGTAAAAATTGGGGGTTTAAATAGCAAGTACTTTTTTTTGTCATGAATGCTATTGGGCTTTCTCTCGTGAATACCATTGAAAAAAATCACTCTTTATAAAATTAATTATTAAATTTAAAATACTAATGCTGTCAACAAAAATTGACCGAAAAAAATCATTTTAAATCTATTCACAAACATAAATGATCAAATAAAAATATATAAAAACATAATAAATCAAATTAATATTTTAGCTTAAAATGTTTCACCCACCTATGACATATCCATGTATCAATTGGCAAGGAGCACCGTACTGAGATCTTCAGTTGGAATTGTACCTTAACTTGAGCGTACAATCTTCCGGGAATCATTTGAGAAAAATGAATTGGGTAAACTTTAAGTCCCTTAAGAAAATAGTAGAATGTATAAGTTGTTATTAACTATTTTGAGACAATTTATTAAAATCCTGTAAAAAAATTGTATCAATAATAATTCTCTTCTTTATATATATATATATATAAACTTTTCTAGATGATTTGAAGCAACCTACTAATAATATCCCGATGGTTGGGCAAACATCAATCTGTTAACTCTAGTATTCGCCGTTGATGTCTGCATCATTTCTAAGCAGGAAATGATACACTAAAGTTTGTTGTCTTTCACATCTTTTTGTTGTCACCACACATTCTAATGAGAGAATATTCTTTTTCCCAGTAAAGTGAACAGAATTAGGATTGAGAATTATTATGTTGATGACTGAGGAGCTTTTAGTGGTCATTGTATTCAGATTATTTTTTTTTTGTAATAAAAGACATTTTGATTAAAAACTAATGATTGTGGTACAAGTTTTACTTTGAAACATGCAATGAATTGGCCGCTTTGTTTCCTCATTGTATCATGACAGGCAAATGTAAAAAATTTTAAAATACATTTACGATTAATGTATCTAAAAAAAAAATTAAATATATGTGCTCCCTCCCCAATGTTAAGCCGAACATGTCAAATGCATTTTGTTTTCAGTCTTTTAATCTTTATTTGTTATTTTGAGTTGAGAATGAAAGATTGTGTATATTCTCAATTTCAGTCTAACTATAAGCTTCCTAAATTTGAAGCTTCAACCTGTCATGCCTATTTTCTAAATTCTTTTGGGATTTTGGCCATGAATGAATATACCAATTAAGTTATTATCTAAAACTTTGATAATTAAGAAGATAAGATAAACGATAACAAAAAATCTATTGTCACTCAAATTAAATAATATTTATTATAATATTAGAATATAAGTGTGAAGTAAAATCGTATATTAAATAATAATAAAAATATTAAATATCATATGATAAGACTTAAATGATGAACATTAAGATTTTTGAGTTAAAATATATATTACTTTTATCTAATTTTTTTTATATTATTAAACGTCTGAAACACTGTGTAACTGTAAATTAGTTTTTACATTTTAAATAATTTTAATAAAAGAATACAAATGTTAATTTAATTTAATTTAATAAAAAAGACTTTAAAAGTAGTATATGCCGCAAAATGAGAAAAATAGGACTCAAATATATTATAAAAATTCATGACAACCCACCGAAAGTGACCTACAACTAAGCAAACATGAAGTTTTAATTCTAAGATCGATCGTTGATGTCTACATCAATATTTTTTAGCTGGACAAGTTACCCAAAGACTTGTCGTCTTTTATTTCTGCCTTTGTTTTGTCACCACTCGTTCAATCATGTGATAATTTTCTCTTCTGGTGGGGAGAATTAAGATAAGGGACCAAGATAAGGACCGGGGAACTTGCCATTAATCATTGAATCATATTTTTTTGTTACACGTGGAGAGGTTATATCTGAAAGATATTTTGTCCCAAGGCTAATGGTTATTTATGAGGAGTAAGTTTTACTATTTTAATAAGCAACAAAATGAAACTTTTAGTTATACATGCAGAGGTGATAGTCTGAAATATGTAGAGTGAGTTTAAAAACAAGTAAATCAAATTTCCGAATTTTGTGAACGTCTGCACATAAGTTTCACATATTAAAACAAATTGATTTGCTTAATTTAGAAAAAGAATTGTGATTGGATTAGACTGATATTAGCGCAACTTAAAAAAATATTTACAAGTCACACTACAACACAAGAATATATAAAAATGATACTAATTCATAAGCCGATAATTTTACATATAAAAAAATGAAAAGTTTTACATATAAAATATAAAAAATGATAAGTTAAGAAAATTGAAAGATATGGAGGGAGGGGGCTCAACGAAGAACGTAGCTTCGTCTCTAATTACAAGTGAAGTATGATACGTGAGACACAATAATTTATTGCATCTATAAGGCACGAATCAAGGGTGTGAAATGCAATAATTGTATGAAATGCACACATCACATTCATTAAAAGCATGCAATTATTCGTTCCTTAAACTTCTACTTTTTCATACGATGGTGCATTTCTTGCATTTCATAATTGTATGTAATGACAGTCAAAAAAACAAATTGTATGCAATGCACACTTCACATTCATTAAATTCCATCACCTAGAGTTCTCTTTGTGATACATTTGGCGTTTGGACAACCTTGTATTTTTTATTTTTTTTAGATCCGACACAGATCAAGGGTATCTTTTATAATTAGTAGTTATAGTTATGAGCCTAATTTTGGAAGATGTAAAATACTAGTAGGAGAATTAATAAGAGACAATTATTCTACCTGCTTTTTTATTCACATATATAGTTATATATACTTAAAAGAGTTTTAGTCACTAGCCACTCCTTATTGGTGGACATCCTTGCTTATGATCCTATCTATGGACACCTACCCATAACGTAAGCCTGCAAATCCAACCAACTGTTGTGGTCTTGTGGAGATGAGTCATACACGTTAATCTACATTTTTTTCTGTTTTGCACGAATGGTCTTAGTCTTTGGTCAAGAACTGAAGGACTCAAGGAATGATCTCGAATTTTCAGGGTTTTTTTTTTCATATTTTGATTTGTATATTTATCTTACTATATATTTTTTGTAGAGCAAAATCAGCAAATTATATTTACTCTCTTGTGATTATAACTTATTATATTTGCACTCTTTACGTAAAAATGTATTTCTTTGACACTTTCTTAGCGTTTTCTGTTAATTGACTGCATATTTTTTGTGAAAGATCCAAATAATCCTTCTTAAAAGGGGTTCCAATAGTAAGTTAGGATGGATGCAGGTAATCAATACCTGCTGACCTACCTCTTCTTTCTCTTTGCGCCGCAATCCCAACCTTTCTACCTCAACCACCGCTCCACCAAACACCAGCGATGTCACCCTGAACCGCCGCCGCCGCGCCACCCAATCGGCGTCGCCTACCGCTCAACCTCATCAGTGACCAATCAAATTTCTCTACATTGCACATATAATATTCCACTATCCTGCATTTAATAAATACATTTGATTCCTCCATGCAAAATGTAAGCAAAACCACGAGCATGTAGTCTTCTCCCTTCGCGAACCCGATCCAGAGGCACATAAAAGTAATATTCATCCCTTTATACAAGCCCCAGGATTCACAGACCATTGAGCAAAAGAGTAATCAAAATTGCTATCATAACTCTTGATCCATGAACATGAATTAATTAAAATGTCTTGCATAGTACCTGTTTGTGAAAAGTTTTACCTCTGAAGATGATATTGTTGTAGTCCATAATACCCAAGAAATGCAATCCCACACACTCCTTGTTGGACATTTTAGTGTAATTGATCTCTTTATTATGTTAAAATAAGAGTGCACGCTTGTTTTAATGTAATAACGAGATGCTCGGTTTAGGCAAATTTTGGAAGTTACATGGAAGTCAAATTTTGGAAGTTACATGGAAGTTATTTTTCAAGAAAAGACAGTTTTTTAAAAAGATAAACTTCCATCAACCGCCAACCGTTTTTTTTTTAAATGATAAAACTTCCATAACTTCCTTCAACCGCCAAAAACCACCTGTTCTTTGATTATAAATAATCATCCTGGTTTAGAAAGCATAACATGTGAAAAACTCACAAGACCAAAACAAAACTCTTGAATTATAATCTTCTGATTTTATCCGATTGAACAATTTTGGTTGAACCCCGAAATTTGATTCAATCTGAAAGTGTTTATACACGACTTCAGATTTATCCAGGATTATCTCGATTTTCAAAATTAACCAACACTCCTCCATCTATCATTGGTTCTCTTGTTCTAAAAAAGAATCAAGTATTGCCAAAAATGCATCCCAGCTGAAGCTGGAAAAATCGTCTTTACCTTAAACCACCATTTCCAAATATCCATTACTAGTGGACAAGTGAAAATAACATGTTCCATTGTCTCACTCTTCTCCTTAACAAATTATCTGGCGCCGTCAATTTGTTCCTAAGTACCCTCCATAAAAAGAAATGTATCTTTGGGGGGACTTTCATTGACCACAAATTTTCAACTGTGTCGTCCTCCACTGTCAAGCCTTCTATATTGCATATAGTTAAGTAGGGCGATTGCACCAAATACACCCCAACACATCCTGAACCCACCTCCATGAATCCGAAACTTCTTTTACTATTCTCACCCCCTCTAACCCCCTAAATAACTCTTCCACCACAACTATATTCCCACTGCTTATTATCTCCTTTATGAATATCCTGAAACAACTTTAAGTAGATACACATAATTCCCTTAAAAATATCGTTTTGAGTTCTATTTGAGCTTTAGAGCTACAAGTACACCCCAACTTCAATATATGAAGACGACATCATATACACAACTCAAAGGTATTCGCTCAAAACCAATTGCATTCTAACTTCCATCATCTGATCTATTTGATATCATCGAAAGAGGTGAAATTTAGATAACAATTTTTTTA
Organism: Glycine max; assembly: GCF_000004515.6. Lineage (NCBI taxonomy): Eukaryota > Viridiplantae > Streptophyta > Magnoliopsida > Fabales > Fabaceae > Glycine > Glycine max. The sequence continues at coordinate 4,529,255 of NC_038241.2, forward strand.
AAAATAAAAATAAATTTCATTTGTAAAGTTTATTTTTCTTTTCTTTTCATTTATAACGATTTTTTTTCCACTTCTTTTCATAACTAAAATAATGGGGCCATATAGTTGCCAGTGTTACCTTGTTGGATGATGGGAGCTTTTTTCTTTCTTTTATTTTTTTTTCGGTGCTTCAATATATATAGGAAATGTTATTTATATGATTGAATTGTACGGAGGAATGACCACGGATACTAGTGTCTGGTTTTAGTTGCATATAGTATATAGTATATAAACTGTAGCTGTCAGCTTTATGAGTTGTAAAATGAAATTGTGGAAGAGGCCGGTGGCGCGATATAGATTAGGTAGAGGATAATAATTTAAGAAGGACAAAAGTGGTGGTGGAATGGGGAATTAAAATACCATATAAATGGAATGAGAACCAGATTTAGTATTACCTACCAAGAATACACATCATTATATAAAAATTATTTCTTGCTTAGCCCGTTTGCCGAAAGAAAAATGTGTTTGTTTTCGCTTTTATTTAATTCATAAAATCATGTATTTTAAAATGTTTAAAAGCGAGTTTTTTTTTTTAATAGATGATGACTCGTCATTGAGTCAAATTATAGAAGGTTCACACCAGGAGTTCTACGGAATATATATATATATATATATAAACGAGATGAAGGGTGTGTCTAGTACGAAAGATAAAGATTGGTGAGAAATATGGTAGATAAAAATAGAAAATAGAAAAGAAGTGAGAAAAAGATAAACGGTACAAAATAAAAAAAAATACAAGATAATAAATTATTTTTTGACAATCAATTGTTCAACTTCGGTAATCGACTATGTTATAGGAAAATTAGTTATTTTTGTTTTTTTAACAATGAGACAATGAATTATCAACGAAAATACTTTCTCAAATCCTTTTTAATTGTCATATTTTTTTTAAGTATTCCTGTTTTTATTTTTCTATCGTCTTCAAAGCTCAAGATATTATTAATTATTTTTTTATCAATTATATCCTTACTTTTTCCCTAATCTTTAATTAATGTAAAATATACACTTATTGTAAAATAAAAATAAAAAGGATAAATAATACCTATTTTATAAGAATAAAAAAATATTTCTTAATTTCTACGTAAAAATGTTAATTTATGTATATACACAATAACATAATTCATGATTTCTATTTGATTACTTATAACTTTTTAATTGAATTTACATATATTAAAAAAATTATTAAATAAAAAATATAGTTATATCAAATTTTTAATGCTATTCATATATACATTATTTCATAATTTCTATAAGACCGGATTAAAAAAAATTGGGTACCAGACTGAATCAAATTTTGTTTAAAATTACAATTTCTATATTTTTATTGTGAAAAAATTAAGACATAGAATTATAATTATAAGTTAAATTCTAATTTTACTGAAAGTGATGATAACCCACGTATTAAGGTAGTGTTTAATTAAATTTTACCAACATAATACTTATATCGTATTAGTTATTATATTAGTAAAGGCTAAAATATGTTTGGTTACTCTTAAAATTTAAAAAATATTAATTTGATTTTTATAAAAAATTATATTAATTTGACTCCTGTCAAAATAAAATATATATTTTGTTGGTCCATGGTTATAAGTCTATTATACAATAATTTGACATGAAAAATAAACTTATATGTGTAATTTAATTACAAATGAATTAAATAATTTATGACGATTATAAGTTAAAATTTTCTAAAAATAAATTAAACAATTTTTTATGGTTAAATTCTCTTAAAACTTGTAATTTTTCATCACATAGATGATTTTCTAATACTTTAATGAGATTAGAAAAAAGGATGAAATAATAGTGAGGTCTACTATTTTCTAAGTATGTTTAAAAAGGTAAAAAAAAAAATAATTAAGTCATTTAATCATGTCAAATAACCATTTAAGGAAATTACCATCAAAGATAAACAAAAATATTTTTATTTTTATAGGAACTAAATTAATATAATTTTTTTTATAAAAATTAAAATTAATATTTTTTAAACTTTACAGGAACTAGTAATATATTTTTAGTAGAAAATATATATTTATTTGAGTCAACAGAGACTCTTAAGTGTAATCATAATATAATTTAAATTAATTTATAAATATGTTGATATTTTTCTATATCGTACTATTAGTTATTATATTAGTAAATGTAATATATTTTGAGTAGAAAATATATATTTATTTGAGTCAACAGAGTCTCTTAAATCCAATCATAATAAAATTAATGACATCATGGGTGTATTTGTTAAATATCTGTTATAATAAAATTATTTAATGTCATTGCTTAAATTTGTAAAATTAAAGTATGGTACTTTTTAAAGTTTTGTTTGGTCTTATGAGATTGTATTATTTTAGTTTATTAGTTTTTTTTTTAATTTTTGAGATCGAAGCACTTTAAATTTACATTTAGTTTCTAAATTTAATAATCTCGATTCATATAATTGTATGAAATATTTGAATAATTTTAATTTTGACCTTTAAATTATATCTTTGAAGAAATTATTAGAATAAATAAAAATTATAATCAACTATGGTTTAATTTTTTTACTTATATCCATGTATATTCACAAGTATCCACTTAACAATTACTTGTACGGACACAGGATGAGCAAAGAATGGATATTTATCCAAAAGGATGGGTAATGAATGTCTGTTCTATCCCGTGTGGTAGTCATTCTTAAACTTAAAATTATGTTTAAGGGATCCAAGTAAATTTCATTCAATCTAGTATAATTTACTTTTTTTTTATACTGTTATCATTAATTCTTAATATCTTTAAATGCAAGTTTGACTTGGAAAAAATAACTACTAGTTTCCAATATTATATTTTATGCTAACCCCTTTAACGAAAAAACAACAACCATTATCCCGATTGTGACCTGTATTTGTTGAATTACAGTAATTATCAATAATGAGGCATGCTTTTAATATTTATTAGTTTTATTTTTTTAATCCTTCTTATCAATAATATTAATTATTAATATTTTTTAACCATTATAGTTAGAGTCTTTGATTTTTTTTGGGACTTTGAGATATCTCACGGCTTAAGAGACTAACATTCAATATAAGATTTAGTCACATTTGAATTTATCATTTATTTCCAAAAATATATTATGTGGGGTCAAAGTTGAAGTTTTCTCTTATTAATTCACTTGTGTTACCAATTGAACTGCATTTATTAGATTAATTATTAATATATTTAACTACAAGTTTAATTGAAAAGAAAAACGACAAGTTTTTAATATTTTTTAACCTCTTTAGGAAAATTGGCTTAAAAAAGAAGGATAAATGATAATTTTCATTCTTGAACATGCAAATAATTGAAAAATTCATCTTTAAAAGATTAAAATTCAAAATTTAACCCCCAAAAATATAAAAAGTGTGAAATTTATCCGACTCTTAACTTCCGTCAATTATCGCTAATAAAATAGGTTAAGTGACAACAAAATTGATTGTCAATGTGACCATGTTGGATAGATTATACAAAAATGTCAGTGTTTTTTTTTTTAAAAAAAAATATTAGTAACTTTTTTTTACCAAAATATCAATAAGTTTTCATTGGACAAAAATGTCATTGAACCAAAATGTCACTAATTTTATATTGTATCAAAATGTTAATAATTTCTTATTAGATTTAAATATGAGTATGTTTATATTAGACTAATTTGTTAGATCCTAAATTTCATTTCATTTAAGTGTAAAATATAATTTTAGGCTAAATTTTTCTCAAATTTTGAATTTTAATATTTCAAGGATGAATTTGTCATCGATTTACACATTCAGGAATGAAAATGACTATTTATTTTTTTTTTTTGACAACTCAAAATGTGTGACTCATTTGACTTGAATTTGTAGAATTGATATGATACACTAAATAAATTTGGAAAAGAATAAAAAACCTTAATTACAATTATATTTTAATCAGGATTGTAAGGTTATTTTTTAAAGAAGAAGATATATGTGCATAAAAAAATTGCCTAAAAAAAAACAAATAGTTTTAAAAAATTTACTTTATTATTATTTAGAATGTAAATGTATTCATTCATTTTAGGTAAATTAAAATGATAGTTTAAAAATTATGAAATTTAAAGATCAATTTAATATATAATTACTTTATGAATTTATTTCATTTGAAGTCTGTTATACTTTCATTTGAAATATAATATATATATATATATATATATATATATATATATATATATATATATATATGTATGTATGTATTTATTGTTTATTAAAAAAATAGTGACTTTTTGATATTTAGTTTTAATATTTAAGTATATGTTATTTAATTTGTTTCAAAATTTACAATAATATAAAATACCTAAAGAAAAGTGCTTGATTACGTTAATTAAATTTTTATTGGAAAAAGTTTGTTATTTAATGTTTAATATTATATCATATTTCAGTCTTGTGTTAATTTTTAAACCATTTTATATAATCATATTAGTATATTTGTTTTACTAATTAATATTTGGAGTCTAATAAATTAATGTAATAGAAATATGTTGATATTTAGGTTTAATAAAAAATTACTAATACTTACGTCCAATAGAAAATTATTGATATTTTGATACAATAGAAAATTATTGACATTTTTATTCAATGGAAAGGTATTGACATTTTATTCCAAAAAAAAATTATTGATATTTTCGTTCAATAAAATATACTAATATTTAAGTTCAATAATGATTACTTCGTGACATTTTTGTCCAATTTACTTAATATGATCAAGTTAATAATCAATTTTGTAACAAATTCGTTCTTTTGTATTTTATAGAGTATTTTATTAACGATAACGAACGAAAATTAACTCTGAAATAAATTTGTCACATCTTTTACATTTTTGTAAATTAAATTTTAAATTTTAATCTTTTAAGAACGAATTTATCAATAATTTATAAATTCATGAATAAAATTGACTTTTTAAAAAAAATAAGTTTTAAATATTTTGATTTAAACCTCTTTAACGGAAAGAGAACAAACAATGATTATCGGGTTAGTATTGGTACTAGTTACGGTTGAATTACGGCAATTATTACAAGATTACAGTGATGGTATATAATTGAGATGCGCGTGCATTCCGTCAAGTCCAAGTCAGATACCGCTGTCTGGCGGAAACAGAGAAAGGCACAAAACCAAGTCCCTCTTCTTACCTACAAACTCACAACCTTTTCCTTCCGCCATATAAAATCTACTATTATTTCTCATTTTCATTTCAACGTAACGTTGATGGGTCTTCGCTTTTCGTCTTCCGAGGCGGCGGCGTCGGAATCGGCATCGCCATCGTCCAGTTTGGGCGAATTGCCCGAGAGCTGCGTCGCCCAGATCATGACCTACATGGATCCGCCCCAGATTTGCAAGCTCGCAACCCTCAATCGCGCTTTTCGCGGCGCTTCCTCCGCCGATTTCGTCTGGGAGTCGAAGCTGCCGCCCAATTACGACATCCTTCTCCGCCGCATCTTCGCCGATTTCCCCTCCCATTTGGGAAAGAGGGGGATTTACGCCAGGCTTTGCAGGCTCAATTCTCTCGATGACGGCACCAAGGTAATAATAATATTAATAATAACATTGTTTTGGTTTTTTGATGTGATGAGAGGAAGTGGAGTTGAAGAGAGAGTTTTGTGTGTTGTGCAGAAAGTTTGGCTGGATCGTGGCATGGGTAAACTGTGTTTGTGCGTTTCGGCCAAGGGACTCTCCATAACCGGGATTGATGATAGAAGATACTGGAACCATATCCCCACTGACGAATCTAGGTAACATTTTCATTCCTTTTCTTTTATTATTGATTTATATTAATTAACTAATTAGTACTGTGTTATGCTGTTTGAGGGAGGGGTTGGGAAAAACTAATGATGACAAAATAGACAACAAAAGGAGAGGGACAAATAGAATTTGGTTAAGGGTCTGTTTGTGCTACAAGATCATGAGAAGGGGGGGAAATTAAATGTTAACTCATTTTCACCCTTGGTTGCAACTTTGCTTCAAAATCATTACCACTCCGTCCTGAATTTTCTTCCCCCTTCCAATGTTTCAACTGCTTAATCAAGCCAACCCTGGGGCCTCAGTACTCGTCACATAGCAATCCTTAAGGAACCCCATCTTGGTTATCTACCAACGTTAAATTACTCAAACATAAAACTCCTAATAATCGAAAGTGTTAAGTTAAAAAAACCCTACCTTGTAACCGTGAAGTACTAAAGAGGTTCCAAAATTACAATCAATTGAATCCCAAGTGTATTATACCATATACCTAATGCTGTTATTCATATTCCATTCCGCATCCTTTATGATGATCCATTTATCTGCTAACCTTTTAGTTTATAATTTTATCCCTTGTTTGAAGACGTTAAAGATGCTATATATGTTATTCAAAGAGTGTGACTATTTTTGCTACAATCTTTTGTTAAAATTTATTTCCTACTGTGTCACTCTCTGCCACTGGATTCTTTTGTATTCATTGCAATAATGAAATCATTTCAACCATAGGATGAGTTCAATAAACTGATTAAAGATTTTAATCTTTTTTTAATGCGTGAACTATGAAGTTAAAAGAGGCTAACTGGGATTGTAAAAGGCTTTAAATTATGATTGCGACTATGTTGTGAAAAATTGCAGACGTATGTGGATGATGTCACTGTAAATTGTAATTGCAGTTGTGGAGGCCTAAAAGACTTTGTTATTGTGGTTGTGACCACAATTTAAAACCATGACTATTGCAACAAATATGTATTCATGTTTTAGTGTATTATTACCTAGAATTTTTGGTGACTATTATTTTCCCCATGTTCAGAAGTCTTCTGGCTGTAAATTCACCTATCATGACAAACTTGTAGCTTTTGGTATTGTTCTGTGTTGGCTGAAATTTGTTCTTGACTTGTGATGCTGTGGAGGAAAACATTTACATGCTAATGAAGATTGCACTGCTTTTTCTTTTGTTATTCTGGTTGGTGATGCAAGTTCTAGTAGTTTAATTGCCAAAATAAGTCTAGTTTAAATGTCGAATTGCTTTAATAGAGCCTTGGAGTAAAGCCAGTGTGATCTCCTTCAATTGCAGATTCAGCAGTGTTGCATACCTCCAGCAAATCTGGTGGTTTCAAGTGGATGGGGAAGTTGAGTTCCCATTTCCAGCTGGGAAATACAGCGTATTCTTCAGAATACATCTGGGGCGAGCCGGCAAGAGGTTTGGACGACGAGTTTGCAACACGGAGCATGTTCATGGGTGGGACAAAAAGCCTGTTCGTTTCCAGCTATGGACTTCAGATGGACAGTATGTTGCGTCCCAGTGTTTTCTGAACGGACCAGGTAAATGGATCTTTTACCATGCAGGCGATTTTGTTGTCGAGGATGGCAATGCATCAACAAAAGTTAAATTCTCTATGACTCAGATTGATTGCACACATACTAAAGGTGGTCTCTGTTTAGATTCTGTGCTCGTATATCCAAGTGAATTCAGAAAGGTTAAAGCATTTTTAAACTACTCTTAACCTTTGCTATAAATACATATGAATGTATACTAGTATTTATATGTATAGAGCGTAGGCCGCGTCAGGAGGAATAGAGAATCGAGTTTTTAATATGGTTCTTTAAGGTTTAGAATTTTGTAGAAGCAAGAGGTGATGTTTATATGTATAAATATTTGTTTAATTTGTTTGGAAGACTGGAACATTCTATCATAACCTTATCTGGTGAAGAATATTATATACTTGTGGCAGATGGAACAATAAAGACCATTTGATGACAATGAAACGTGGATCATAGTGGAAGAAAACGAATTGAGTGGACTACTTTTTGGGATAAAGTCGATTATACTTTATAGTTTACTTGAAACTTGATATTCCTTTCTACTTGTTCACTGCCCCCACGTTTTAGGGTTTGCTTGGTTTTCTGTCGGGAGAACCTCGACGTATTTTCGAAAAATAAAACTGAAAAAGTCTCATGTTAGGTTTTTAAGTGGATCCGATTATAAATTGGGTGTTGTCTTAATTTTACCTTAAAATTCAGTTTGAAATGGAAGAGAAAAATGATTGTTTTTGTGAACTCAGTTTTCAAAATGAAACTCGTTCGAGTTTTGAGTTTGGAAATTATACTTCAAATATGTACTTAATATAATTCAAGTTAATCTCTATCGTTTGAACTTGTCTGGTAGTGTTTGGTTGATCTTTAGCGTGCATTTTATATTCTACTAGTAACCCTATTAATTCTGTGATCGGTACACTTATGGAGTCAACCATCAACCTCTGTAGTGCGTCCAGTGTGTCATCAATTACAATGGCTAAAAATATTAAGATATAACGTAAACAACTCTGTAAAGAGAGTATAACAAGAGTTTTTTTTTTTTTTAAGCAAAGATAATCATCTCATTTCATTCATAACATGAGAAAGAATACAATGTCAAATATAATGTATATTATTTTCTTTTTTTGACTACTTTTTTAAGATATGTATGATTTAAAATGGATGAAAATTTGACATAGTGGAAAGTTTATCATATTAATAAGTTTCATAAATTTGATTAGCTATTTTTTAATATAATTTAATTTAAATGATGAGAAAAAGTATATAAAATTTAATGAAATAATATTTTAGTAAAATAGTAAAGATCAAACCAAACCATCAAATATTACTTTGATTCAAATTTTATTTTAAATAAAAACTAAATCAAACTAAATCACATGTGTTTTATAAGTTTAATTTAAATAATTTTTTTTGAATAATCAAATCAAACCGAATCATGCACACTTTTACTAAAGACTATGTGTTTGAGATTTTCAGCTGGCATTTAAATGCCATAAACCTGGTACTTCCCATACTTTTTTAACTTTATCACAACCAAACATTTTCAATATTTGAATTGCAGTAAGAGCAAAGACTTGTACCGCTAACACCTTTTTCTGCAAATGGTGTCTTGTTGGAAGACAATAACGAAGGAGACGCTAAAGAAACTGCTTTACCTTAGGAGGGATGTTGAGACGCCATACCAAAGACTAGTTGCCTTCTACTTTGAGATTTATTATAAGGGTTTTAATAAGTTTTAAATGTACCATAAACAAGAGCTCTAAACATAAAGAGATGATATATTTACAATCATTTTTACAATAATTTATACAACATTTTTATGTGTTTATCATTTTCTGCTATATTATTTATTACATATCAAAATTTTCTCTCTTCTTACTTTTCTTCCTTTCTCTTTCTCTTCGTTGTAATTTTTGTTATACAAATATCATTTCTCAAACATAAATACTTGGTATATAGGTAAAACTGAATGAGACAATCAATTTTTTTAATTAACATAATTTAGATCTTTGATTCTCCTGTGTAACCTTAAGATATTCTCAAAAACTTAAATTTATTGAACTGATTATATGATTACTTATCAATTCAAGATTTAGTTACATTTAAAATTATATGTCCCTCTGTTTCAAAAAAAAAAAAAAACTTCATGTCTCTCCTCAATGATATATTTTTTAAATATAATAATCTTGGTTCTAAAATAGTAACGTATCTAAATATTTTCTTTTATAATAGGACGAAATTTAGGTACAATTTTTAAGATGTTCTTTTTTTATGTTCTTCCATTAAAATTGAACATTCACTTCAGCAATCAACATAATTTTAAACGTTAACTTTTATTGTGCAAACTATCGAGGTAAATTTTGATTTTAATTTAGAAAACATAAAAAACATATAAGAAATTTGTATTTAAATATTATTTTTTATAAGACAAAACCCAGGTACAAATCTTTACTTATTTTTGATATTGTTTTCCAAACAAAATTGGAGCTTTACCTCAGTATTCAACGTATACTTTAAATGTCAACCTTTATTGGATGAGTTATCAACGTGAAACTCTAATTTTAATTAGACAACACCACCAAATATATCTTAAAAACTATATATAAATATTATCCCAAATAAATGATAAACGACAAGAGGTATCCAATATAATGCTACCATAATATGTTGGCCCATACTGCTGAGTCGGGCTAAACTCTAAATTTCCACCCAAACGTTGCAGGCTATTGCTTCCTGTACTTCCCAGTTCAGTTGCTTTCTACACTTCCTTTTTATCTTTTGGAATAGTCAATCCAAAATGTAAAATTATATATATATATATATATTACTTCTGGAATGACCAATCCGGATGATAAAAAAATCATTTTAAAAAGAGTGCAGGAAGCAATTTGAGAAGTACAGGAGGAAGCAACAGCCATCGTTACATCTTGCGGCCTAAATTGATTAGTTTGGGATTTAGTCCATTTCCGAGTTCCATCTTTCTTGGGCTTCTGCGTGAGATCTTGCTGTGAAATCATTGGCCAAGATACAACATAATAAAGGGAGTTGCTATTCTCACCCCCTAAATATTTTCTTGTCATTTTAAAGCTGAGTCATTTAAGGGTGCATCATTTAAGGATCGTCTAAAATTATACCATTGGAGCAAAATATGTATGAGTTATTTAACTATGAAGTAACATTGTGGGAGTCAATTAACAAGAGATAAAAACTTAAAATGAGTTGCATAAATTGCACCCACTGAAAATATTCTTATTAAAATAAAAATCAACCGCTTATTTATTGGGTTTTGTTTTACCCAAGAGCATAAAAACGTTAGTACTAAAGTTGAGCAAAATCCCTGCCAACTTGAGGTCACAATGAGAACGGGTAGGATTTTGATAAAATCCTATAATATTCATTTCCATACTTATGTCTAATAAAAAAATACTCATACCTGGTCACATATTCACTTGGATAATAACTTTAATATTAAATACCTATACACCTATATTCATACTCTGTGATCCATAATTATGTATAAAGTTAATAAATATATAAAAATATATTAATAAGGAAAATGACTACAATTGTTTTTTTTTGGGCAGAAAAAACAGGTTTTATTTTGTTTTACCAAGAACAATTAATTGGATTAAAGTTTTAACAATCGTAAGTAAAAAAAAAATAGACGGAGTTTCCAAAGAAGACAGTACGAAAGATCCGTAAGAAGTTGAGGTCACGCAAAGGAGGATGGTATTACCGTATTAGGAATTCCAAAGTTAAGGAAAGTGATAGGTAATTTTATCAGTGATTTAGGATTTGAATTATAATTAATTTTTAGATATAGAATAAATTATGATACATGTAATTATAACATTTGAGGAAGTTTATTAAGAGGTTCAATCGAGGTGTGTTCAGTTGAAGAAGCCATAAATAAATCTTCTTAGCTTCCATCAAATCTCACACTCTCATTCTTAGAGCCATGGCCATGGATTCCATGGCCGCTTCCATCGGAGTCTCGGTCCCCGTGCTACGCTTCCTCCTCTGCTTTGCCGCCACCGTGCCCCTCAGCTTCCTCTGCCGCCTCCTCCCCCGTGGCCTCCCCAAGCACCTCTACTCCGCCGCCGTCGGCGTCGCCCTCTCCTACCTCTCCTTCGGCGTCTCCTCCAACCTCCACTTCCTCGTCCCCATGTTCCTCGGCTACGCCTCCATGCTCCTCTTTCGTCCCCGATGCGGCATCCTCACCTTCTTCCTCGGATTCGGCTACCTCATTGGCTGGTTCGTACAATCGAGATCTATTTTGTCATAATCTCATCTCAATTCAATTCTACTTCTCTTTGACCTCGCTCCGCGTTTGCGTTTCTCTCTTCTGCAGCCACGTGTATTACATGAGCGGTGACGCATGGAAGGAAGGTGGCATCGATGCCACTGGTAAGCGCCAATTAATTATTTATTTATTTTTTGAATTGAGGAATGAGGGAATTGACTGATTAGTAGTATTTCACTGGTAACGTTATTTTTTGGTGATGGTTGGTTGGTTTGGTCATTAATTGTGGTTGGTTGGTTTCGGAATAGGGGCCTTAATGGTTTTGACGCTCAAGGTTATCTCCTGTGCGGTTAATTACAACGATGGATTGCTGAAAGAGGAGGGTTTGCGTGAGGCTCAGAAGAAGTACCGTTTGATCAAATTGCCTTCCTTGATTGAGTACATTGGTTACTGCCTCTGCTGCGGGAGTCACTTTGCTGGTCCTGTTTATGAAATGAAGGATTATCTTGATTGGACTGAAGGAAAAGGGGTATTGTTTATTATTCTGATTCTGGTTAATAAGAATTTAGCAGATTGCACTGGCATTGAAATATTGAATGCTGAATTCTCCTTAGATTTGAACTGAAAAAATTCAGTAGCAGAGCAGTTACTCATTTTTTTTTTATGCTGACAAGTTATGAATGACTGTTCTCATATTTGTTATTTCAATTCCTTATAGTCTTTATTGTATGCGGTTATTGGCAGATTTGGAGCACTGAAGCAAAAGGGCCATTGCCATCACCTTATGGGGCAACCCTCCGGGCTCTTCTCCAAGCTGGTTTTTGCATGGCCATGTATTTGAACCTCGTGCCTCATTTTCCTCTGTCCAAGTTTACTGATCCTACCTACCATGAATGGTGTTTCTGGAAAAAATTAAGTTACCAGTATATGTCTGGCTTTACTGCACGTTGGAAGTATTATTTTATCTGGTCAATTTCAGAAGCTTCTATTATAATCTCTGGCCTGGGTTTCAGTGGCTGGACTGATTCGTCCCCACCGAAGCCTTGCTGGGACCGGGCCAAAAATGTAGATATAATAGGTGTTGAGTTTGCAAAGAGTGCAGTTACTATTCCAGCTGTGTGGAATATTCAAGTCAGCACCTGGCTTCGTCATTGTGAGTTTCTTGCTAATGAGATTGAATGCTTTTATTGCAGGGTTTGGTTTGCTAGCTCAGTAGGATATAATAGCCATCATTCAATTTAGGCATGGAACTTAGTTTACGGTCCTAGATGCATCATTTATAAGTTCTGGTAACAATTTGGCCATAGTATTTTTTAGGTGGTAACATGTATGGTTCTTTAATTAACATCTGAATTTGGATGGATTTATCAATTAGCACTTAATGGAAAATATAATAAAAAAAGGTAAAATGAATTTAGTTTATCCTATAAGTTAATCAGCTTTTGGAGAAGTTAAATGAAAGAGCTTTTATAGAAGTTGAAGTACATAAGTTGATTTTTGACTTGTGAAAGAAGCTTTATTAATTTTACTTTTTTTGTTTTCTTCTCCTATAACTATAAGTGCTTACTAAGAAGTTATAAAAAAAGGACTTAGTCTGAACTTTGTATCAGGGATTAGTTGGGTCATATTAATAACCTCTCTTCTTGAGTTAGAACATTGTTTTTGTTTACACTAAATTATAGCATGATCAAGCTATCAACAATTGATTTTCAATATTTTTTTTATTTTTTTGTTCTTATACTGTAGACTTAGCTAGATGCAAAATCTCACCAAAAAAAAAGCTAGATGCAAAATTGATGTAGATTACATATTTACATGTCATTCATAAAGCTTTACAATAAAATATTAAATAGTAATCTTGTTGTTGTTTGGGTTTTGGTAGATGTTTACGAAAGGCTTATTCAGACTGGGAAGAAACCTGGTTTCATTCAGCTACTTGCCACCCAGACCGTTAGTGCTGTTTGGCATGTGAGTAAATTTTATCTGCATTTTAAATTGATTGTTTTTTCTATTGCTACTGTATCTTGGTATCTGCATCATTATTGCTTTGAGCTTACTATAATTGCAAATGTATGTCTGGTTTTTCTTTGGAATAACTAATTGTTAGACAAAACAGTTATTGCACTTGTGAATAAGCAGTATGTGATAGTTGATGTGAGTTTTACATATATCTATTAATTTCTTCTACTACGTTATTTGGAAGAATAAAAAAGGATCCACTTTAGAAAGTTGAAGAAGAAACTGTTGCATGAAACAACTTTGTGTGCTGGTATTTTATATTGTCGATTGATTTTTTATGTGTAAGGATTTGTTACATAATTTTTTTCTGACATTTTGAGTTTATCATTGTAGGGCTTGTACCCTGGATACATAATATTCTTTGTTCAGTCAGCATTAATGATTGCTGGTTCCAGAGGTATATGTTGAATTTTGCTCATTTGCTGTTCTTTCTTTAGTAAGTTAACTTGAGTTGCTGTGTTTCTTTTGAAACAGTCATTTACAGATGGCAGCAAGCCGTACCTCCGACGATGTCTCTGGTTAAGAATGTGTTGGTGTTTACAAATTTTGCTTATACACTTTTGGTTCTAAATTACTCCTGCGTTGGTTTCATGGTTCGTCCTTTTTCTCCCCTGCCACCCCCCGCCACCCACTGAAACACATTAACACACACACACACATTCAATATCTCTTCTCAGACTAAAAACATGCCAATATGGATTTCAAAGTTATTTTTACAAGTTTACTATATGTTTGAATAGGTGTTAAGTCTGCATGAAACCCTTGCCTCATATGGAAGCGTGTATTACATTGGAACTATTATTCCTGTTGTTCTGATTCTTCTTGCCAAAGTAATCAAACCTGGAAAGCCTGCCAGATCTAAAGCTCGGAAGGAACAGTGAGGTAGAAAATGCTGTTTATTCTTGTTGGAAATTTTGAAATCAGATTAGGAGAAAGCGAGAGAACGGGTTTCCAGTTTCCACAGGTTTTCTGCCCCTGGTTTTCAACCTTGTAACAGCTCCTTTGGTCCTGAATATGGTTGGGCGCTTTCATACTCTTGCCTTTAGCATTGAACTGTATTTCTGTGATAAGAAACATCTTGTTGGCAGGTTTGATAAAAGCAGTTATTGAAGACATGTTAGAAACATTTGTATTTCGGTGATTTCTCTCTACTTTCAGCTCTGATTCCCAACAATTACTGCAAGAGGCTCTAGTTTTCAAATGTTAACTGTAGACAAATATGCAGATACTCTGATGTATGGCAGTATAACTGTACTATCTAGTATTCATTTCTCCAAGTCACTTGTCATTTTGTACAAAAATGATACCCGCCTTGTTGGACATAAAGTATGGGCACTGTTACTAAGAAAATTTTGGATCGGAACTGCCTATCATAGGTCTTCAGAATTTTATATTTTTTCCTGAAATGTCTGGGACAGTGCTTACCCAACTGACCTAAGGATATCTAAACTCTGTAGGTTTAGAATGCCCTGAAAATCTCTTTTGCCTTAAGACTGAGATATACGATAAGGTGAGCTAGTATTCTTTTGCATGTATGGCCTCTAATTGCCTATTTCAAGTGTTTCTAGACCATGCCAATAAGAAAAAAAAGGAACAGGGAGGGAGAGCGAGAAGTCTCCATAACGTTAAGTTTGTTGAAGGTGAAATGAGATATTCAATCCAATCGAAGTACCATTCTCGTCTTAATCTATTCCTGACGTATCAGCTGGTTTCTCCGGAATTTCAGTTCTTAAAATGTCACTAATGCAAACAAATGAACATGGTGTTGGACTTATTTTATAATGATGATGGGATTCCAAGATTTCTTTTTGTGTTGGTGAATAAGATTTGCGCATCCTTATAACAAATTTCAGTATTTTTAGAGTGAAATAAGTGTTACTCATTTTTATGCAGGCATGTCTCTTATTACTTTGTGTGATATGCCTATTTTGTGATATATTTCTATTATTAGTCAAATCCAGACGGTTTATGTTTTTGCTTAGTCAGGCGTTGTGTCTTGTGTGGACCACTTAGTGCATGTGCATGCCTTGTATTACCGTTCTGTTGTCTCCAACTTCCTGTATTACTTTATGCATTGAAGTGGCATTGGAATTCATGCCACCATATTTAACACAAATTATGTTAAAATCTGCACAAAAAAGTCCCAAAAAGTACAGAGTGTATATAAGTTAAGCGATGTTAAACATATATTTTTTTAAAAATATTTTTAATTACTTAATAAATATAAAGATCAAATACAAATATTTTGATATAATAAATATATAAAATAAATGTTTTCTTATTTTTTTTATTTCTTTAAACAAAAGTCGTGATTAAAAAGTCTAACCATATTTTTGGTGTTTAAAGTTTTGAAACCAATCATTATTAATAGTGATGGCATTTGTTACAGCCTTCAGTGTACAAAGAGGATAACCACAATGCCATTAACATTGTAAACATAAAGTGAGCGTAAAATTGTGAGTGCCCATGCAGCCATTAATCGTAGCTCTATTGATTCTTTATTGAGTAGGAATATTCTTAATTTTGCCTAAAATGAGCTCAACACTCAAGTACATAAACAACCGCAAGCTGGCTCCAGATTTCGCTATTTTTTCCCTGTACCTTTCCCCTTCTGTTTTCCATGGCGTGTAACTCTGTTACTTCTGCCATGACAATTATGTACAAGAAATTATACTTATAGATTCATAATTCATTGTGTATAGTTTCTTTTTGTAAATAGGAGAGATATAAAAAGAGAAGGAAAAAAATATAAAATGTATTGTAATCATTTTACATAAATAAGAGAGATATTTCAGTAGGTGATGTGAAGAAGAGCATTATGCAAGTATATGGTATTTTTTTTTTTACAAAATAAGAAATAATTGAAATTTTAGCCAATACAAAATATAACCATTAAGGTAGACAACAAGATATTATAAAAATTAACAAATTTATCATAAATTTCTTTAATAAGTTCTTAATATTTTTTTTCTTAATTCTAAAAAAATGAAAAAGTGAATTTGATGTACAAATATTAAAGAATCTAACTCAACTGATCAGTAAAGAGTGAGTATTATAAATTTCTTAATATAATTCTTACATATAAAAAAACAAAAAACATGATGTACAAATGCAATAAGTGAAACAGAAGAGCAATAACACACAATTTATGGGTTCTATCTTTTCATTAATATCTTGTTCAACCTTTTTATTGCGAAAACAGTTGAACACAATAAATTTGACGAATGAAGACAGTGTAGTAATCCGGGGTGAAACCTCCGTTTTGGCTCACCAACCACAGATTTCCCTTCTCTGTCTCTTCCTGCGCGTTACCAAATTTGATTTTACCTTTTTCTCTCTTTATATTCTTCTCTTCAAATTCTGACACTTTCTGCGCCGGCCACTCAGTTTCTCTTTCGTTTTTCTTTTTCTTTTCTCCTTTTCTTCTTCTTTCACTTATCCTATTAGTATTTCCCTCAGTCGGTTTATTCATTCTCTCTGTTTTTTTCCTTCCACCGACTGCTAGTTTTCGTTTACACCACTAACTTCAAGGTTGGTAGCATTATCTTCTCCTTTAAATTATACTAATCTTACTTCCCTTAACTTTCGTTTGGTTTTTATTCTTCCATTTATTGTATTTTACATCATGAAGAAGAGGCTTTTGGGCAAGTCAAGGTTCTTTCTTCTTTCCTCGGTTCCCTTCCCTCCAAGGGAAGAACCTCTTTAGATACCCTTTTTGCTCTGAGAACACATACGACCACACTCTCTTCCATTTCATCCATAAAACTTGGAGTGCAGTCAAAGAGTCAAAGATTCACAACATGTTTCCGAGGGGCAGAAGGAGTGACATTGGTGGCCATGGCAACACAAACGTGGCTGAATGGGAATTACGGCCAGGAGGAATGCTCGTGCAGAAACGTAACTTGGATTTGAATCAAAATTCTGCATCTAAATCTACCATCAAAGTCAAAGTGAAGTATGGCTCATCCTATCACCAAATTCAAATCAGTTCTCATGCAAGTTTTGGTAATTCCATCCTTAGGCATTTGTCTCTTAATTTTCTTTAAAAAAAATAGTTTTTACACTACAGTCAGAAATAATCGTATGGTTGTTATTGTAAAATTCAATAAACTTATCATATATGACAGTTTATTTGTGTTTGAATGATATTGTCGTATTTGTGATTGTATTGCCCTTTATACTGCATAAACTATATACCCTCTTTTTAATTGATTATTGATGGACTATTGGAAGTTGGTTCCTGGGGGTGCAGGGGAATTGAAGAAAATGTTAACAGAACCTACAGGATTGCACATTCAGGATCAGAAATTGATTTACAAGAAAAAAGAGAGGGATTCAAAGTCATATCTTGATGTCGAGAGGGTCAAAGATGGATCAAAATTGGTGCTGCTTGTGGACATTGAGAGTAGAGAAAGAAGGATACTTGAGACGTTAAAAATTGCTAAGAAGGAGAAGACATTAAAATCCTTGACAGAAATAAAGGTGGAGGTTGATAAACTTGCCAAGAAGGTAATAGCACCTAGTTTCACACTATTAATTTCTACAACGTGAACTGGTGTACCTATTTTTGCGACTAATTAATGTCTTCAATTCAATGAAATTGGACAGGTAGCAGCTTTGGAAGCTGCTACTTCCACAGGTGGGGTTATAGCAGAGTTAGATATAGAGACTTTGACAGAGAATTTGATGAGAACATTGATTGCATTGGATGAAATTTATGGTGAGGGTGAACTGAAATTGCAGAGAAGAGAGCAGGTACTAAACTCTTGATTTTCTAAACTGAAATCTATATCAAATGATATTTATGTGTGTCATTAACGTTGTACGTTTTGGGAAAAAAAAATGTGAAGATTAGGAGAGTTCAGAAACACATTGAGACTCTAGATATGTTGAGGATGGCAAGGGAAAACTCAATTTCTCTGAAAAATGAAGAAAAAAACATGGCACGTGAGAGCAAGGTGCATTGTGGTGGTCACATGCAGGGGAGACAGGGAAATCCTAAGAAGCAGCAACCGTTAAAACATCCTGACTCGGTTGTAGTCACAACAAAATGGGAAACTTTTGATTGAGGCTTTTAGATTTGCAACGAAAATGCCTCACACACCTTAAGAGTGCAATATTCAGTGAGTCATCTAGTTGTGGGTTGCTTCTGCCATAAAAGAAATTATTATTTTTCTCATTATATATCTGCAAATTAGAATAATGTTTGGTTCACATTATTTTTGCTTTACATCTACTTGCACCCTTTAAAGCATAGAATCATTTCATAGGACGAATAGCAAAGGTAAAAAGCTGTTTAATAGTAGTTGTAAAAGTATGTGGAATAAAAACTGACTTGAAAAACCAAGAGGCTAGTTACTTCAGCAATGGGTAATTCGTGTTTCATTCTCTTTTATTTGTTTTGAATTATATCATTCACAGAAATTTTTCTTCCAATTTTTTACATTATTATAATTATTTTCTTTATTTCTTTCATAATAGTAATTATCTTATTACATGTTGTTTTCCTTCTCTTCCTATTTGTTGTATACTTTATTGAACAAATAAATTGTATATATAAATACAATTTGCCATTTGTTTTCATGGTGCGATGTTCAGCTCTATCCAATTTGTACACGTAACAAAATGGTAAATACTGTTTGCATGAAAGGTTTTACGGAATCGTAGTGGCCTAGTGGGTTTCCAAAGTTTAGGGTTAGAGTGAAAACTTTAAGTTGCAAATTTTCTATGGAGACAACGGAAAAAAGATATTCAGCTTCCTCTGTGGGTTATCTCTGCCTCCGAATTGGTTTTCCTGTCTGTCGGTGTATGCTTGTGCTTAGCTGTGAGCCTTTTCTTTTCTTTTTCTTTTTCTTTTTCCTTTTTGATACAGTTGGGTAGGGACCATGTAATTAATTATAGATTCACAGGCTTAAAAAATAGGCGCTATTAATTTTGACATAAATGATCGTTCTTGCTAGCTTGAAAATATTGTTGCTTTTCTCCCATCACTTAGTGGAGTTTGGGAGCTAGTTTTTTCCAATCTAACATAAGAGTTATTTCTTCGTTTGGTGCTTTGAAATGTACAAAAGAACTTCTAAAAATCTTATAACGTTAATTCAAAACACACCCTTAAACTAACTCGGGAAAGATTACTCGTTCTTTATCACATCACGTTTAGAAGCTTTTTCTTGTGTTTATGTCAAGTTGTTAGAACGGGCCTAGACTAGGTCATATTTTTTTAAAAATAAATTAAATCAAAATTTTTATTAAAACCCATTTAGTTGAATATGTCAAACTCTAAGTTATTAATTTTTTTTTACCAGTAGTCCAAGGTTGTAAATCTAATAATTTTTTTGAGAGATTAGACACAAAACTGTAGCAGTAGCAGTGTCAAGGTTTAGCCAGTACAAACAACGCAAAGAGAAGAGTAAATAAAACTACAAAATCCCTACTCTCAATGCAAAATTTATGATGCAACAATAATGCTACCATCCAATACAGAAGGGATGTGAAACTGAGTTAAATGAACATCAATAGACGACAATGACTCTAAAAATCGACATATTGGCTAATAGAAAGAGGTGAAGAGTGTAATGTCTTTTGTTACAGAAACAATTCATAATAAAAATATGTTAAAAAGAATATTAAAATTTTAAAATGATAATAGTCCAAAAGCACAATATATAATAGATAAAATCAAATAAAAGGATTTTTACATAATATTTTTATTATCTATACTTAATATTTTAAAAAATCAACCACTGTTTTCTCTTTTTTTTTTCTATTATTATCTTTAAACCAATTATCTAATAGATTATTATACTAACATCTCTTTTTTTTTCTTTTACTAAAAAGATTAAATAACCCTATATTTAAATAATTTTTATCTAAATAATTATTAGGTGATTTTAGGATGTTATAGACAGCAGTGCAAGGATATATATATAATCACCATATCCCCCACACCTCTTTTGATTCTTCTCCAACATGGATGTGTTTAGAAATACTATATATGGACCATTCTAGGATTTATGTCTTTAGAAATGCTTGCCTTTGCTGATATGTTGAAAGAGGAAAGTGTAAATAAATTCTAAAATCTATTTTTCGATAAGAGGATATTTTGGATAAACAAATTTAAGAGGTGAGTGCATTAGTAAAATGAAGAGTGGAAATAGCAATTGTGGTCGAGCATGTATTTCTCTTTATGTGCTAAGTACAACAACAAAGAAAGAACAAGGCCTAACATTGCAAGGCATAAACAAGAGCTATTGGGCTTCTTTTTGTCTAACATTGGGTCGTAGAGGGATCATGGATCTTGTTATTTATGCCCCATTTTTGTAAGACACCCCGTAATCTCCTTTCTACCTCTCAATTATCCATTATACTCTTTTTCTGAAAGAAATACACTTTTTTTGCTTTTTAGAAATGTCTTTTCAGAATTACATATATTTATTTCAGAAATACATTTCGGAAACTATGATTTATATTTTTGGAGATATACTTTTAAAATATTTATATATTTTTTAATAAAATATCACTTAAGAATTAAAATGTTTGACAAGAAATAAAAAAATGATAAATGTTTATCTTATATCCATATTTTTTAATCTTATTTTTATCCTATCATTAGTATTTTTTTAAATCCTATCTACAATCTTATTTTCATCTTATCTTTATTATTCTTTAAGTCTTAATTTTAAACTATCTTCACCATATATTCATTATATAATAATGCATTTTCATCATCAGTGTACAATATTTTGGATTATCCTTCATGTGACATTGCATTTTAAGGTACGTTTATCACTAACTTAATATATTATACATCTTAATTACAAAGCAAAGCTTTTGATGATGGTTTCTTTCCTTTAAGTGTGTTCATTCATTTTCTAATCCAAGTTTACATCAACGATTCAGACTGCAACAAATCTTAAGTACTTTAGTTAAGGTATGATTTTTTATTATCGAAAATGTCTTTCTAGAATAACATATACCATTATCGAAAGTGTATCTCTGTAATTGTGCACACATGGCTTAAAGAATAATAAAGATAAGATAAAAATAAAATTTTAAATAGTATTTAAAGAACACTAATGATAGGATGAAAATAAAATTAACAAACACGAGTATAAGATAAGTTTTTATCATCTTTTTTATTTATTTCTTGCCAACCATTTTAATTCTGAAGTGATATTTTATTGAAAAATATATATCTATTTTGAAAGTATATATATGAAACTATGAATCATAGTTTTAGAGAAACATTTCCAAAATAGGTATATATAATTTCAGAAAGAGATTTTTGAAAAGCAAAAGGTGTATCAAGTACAACCCTCCCCGCCACACTTATGAAAACTCAATTAATCTTATAGTTAATAAAATTTAAACAATGAAATCATAAAAATAAAATAATACAACCCATGAGATTAATATAATGGTGTAAGATTTGTTTACTTTCACATGTGAAAAGATCTATTTATTTAACATGAAAATTCGTATTTAATTTTATTTGTGTATAAAAAATTCCTTTCTATCAGTGATAGTTATATGTAATAAATAAAATTAATATCTAATCAATGGATTGAAAGATATCCGTCGTATTAAAACTTAAAAAAAATAGTACATACCGGCTACCGCACATACAAATTCTAGTATTAATAAAATCACTTTGTAATCTTGTCAACGTTTTCTTAAAAAAAAGTTAAAATTGAATTTTTCTCCCTTGGCCACTTCTAGAATGAAAATAAAGACAACCCTGATTCGGTGGAATAAATTAACTCCAACTAGAATTAAACCTTCTTATTATTGGCTTAATCTATTCTACTCATATTTATTTGTGTCAAATTTGCCGTCATTGCAGACAGATAGTTAATGTAATTTTCATTGAATGTTTTAATTCAAAGATATTAAAAAGGGCGATGTTGCTCTCGTCAAGTTCATCCTCAGCTGTACTATTTGGACAATAATAGACAAAATTAACGCGTAAATATACAATTTCACTTAGCAATGGCTGCAATTCTTCTTTTGTTATTTTCTAATATACAGTTTTCTTTTCTAAAAGTTAGCAGGTAGATAAAAACATGCATTTTACATTAAAAATATTGTTATGATTTAAAAGATGGTTTTGGTTGGAACAAACAAACTAGAAGAAAACAACGCTAACGTACGTGTGTTTAGATATTTGGACGGAAGTGAAGAAACAAAAAGAAGAGAATAAACTAAAAGGTCCTATCAGTTATTATGCTTGTTTAAAAAATTTTAAATTGATAAAATGAGAAACAAACATGCTAAGGTATGTTTAGGCATCAGCTTGGACAGGTGTGAAGCAACAAAATCAAAGGAAAATGGAAATAGAAGACAAGATGCATGGAAGACAATAACTAACAGGTTCAAGTATGAGTTTTTCTTTTCTTTTGCCGGAATGCTGGAAAAGTCTTCAAATTGACAGAAAATTGAAATGTTCATACGAATAAATACAAAGTTTTAAAATTTTCACAGTTTTCTTTCCTTGTAAAACTCTTCCATTGATGATGAATGTTTACTTGAAACACTGTGTATCAATTTTAAGCTGCTATTCTTACCGGTAGTTATCAACATTTATGCGTCTGATTATGCGTTTATTATAAAGAATGATCACAAAATATGACTCATTTTCAATATAAACGCCACCTAACGTTAAATTATAATAGTTGGCTAGGAGTATGGATTCATTGCTAGAAATTAACAAGTGTGATGGCAAACGCATTCATATTGTAGGAGTGTTATATATTAATCAACATTAATAACGAATAGTCAAACTTATCCAAATTTCATAAAGAAATTGTCGCCATCCATTTTGTTACTTAATTTATCATATTATACAATGGCTGCACGAGACGTGCATATTGACATGGATAATTAAAGAATAATAATATATAGCAAGTTTTATGTTTTAATTACATTTCAAGTGACGCACATTTTGTGCTGTGTTTGGACAATGTATGGAGTAGTGGAGTATGAGAAGTGTTATTAACATCTCAAGTGACTACATATTACACTGATTAATTAAGCTATAGTAGTGTGTAAAATGTATTTGCTTATTAAAAAAATAGTTGAATTTTCTTTCATAAACTAAATTCAGTAGAAGAGCCAACTATTTTTCCAGCAGCGCGCAATTTATCAATATTTTTCAAACCCCCAATATACATTTACATCATATATAAAATATTTGAAATGTGATATCGGTGTTTGAAAAAAACAATCGACAAATGATATTCAAACAATTTTCTCTAGGAACTTGCGTCGATGTGCCACATGCATGTCTTGCGACAAACGGAAAACGAAAAAAGCGTAGGAGTATAGAAATAGAAAAGGAGCCAAAATTGAACAGTTAGTAGTTGGCAAGTTGAGGTATGACTGTGAGTTGTGTTGGGATGCAAAAACCACTCGGTCGTTATTAGTTTGGTCTTTAACTCATTAATTTATATATACTATGTATATATGTACGTGACAGTTTCTGGGAACTCCCATACGTTAGTTATTATAGGGATATACAGATACATGTTTCGCTCTTTTCAAATTTCAACGAGTTTTCATCACCTCCAATCCTAAATTCCTATCATCAGTATGGCGTGTACAGATTCTCCTTTAATTTGGTATTTCATGAGCTAGGCTATAATTGATTTCTTACGTATAATAAAATGTTCGGCTATTCTAGCTTTAATTAGTCTTCTCACAATATTATTATATATATTGTATGTGTATTTTATGAACAAGTTTCAATCCTAACATATGGTGAACCTGTAGCTAGCCTGATATACATCAAAATTAATTAAAATCCTAGCTAGTGTTACTTGCAGAATGTAGATCATGGATATGTGCAAGGTCCTCATCGACCAAATACTAACTAGCAATTACAATGTGCTTGTATATGAAATGACCAAATACTAACTAGTTTAATATTCTTTCTTTCTGGCGGTTCAAAGACTTGTTTTGAGAATACAAATTTATGTTTGGAAGTGTAAAACGAAGAGACCGAATTGTATTTGACTCTAAGATAAAGATTCTTAAAAGATGAAAGAACGTATATATATACCATGTCGTCGAGTTCACGCTCTCTCTCAATGTGAAACTTGCAGATAATTCCATGCCATTAATATGCGTTAGACAACTAGGTTGGCTTATTAATACATCAAATACTCTAAATAAGTACTAATTTTCTTTCTTCAAGGTAACACTTGATAGTTTTAGTGCGAAATACTATTTAAAATAATAAAAAGAAAACAATTGATATACGAATACTAATCAAATTGTGGCTGGTCAATTTTTGTTGCCAATAACCCGACATAAGACTCGACCAGTTCAGAGAAGGTAAATGGTTATTTTATTCTCAGTTTGCTTGTATTGGCTTGTATATGACTTAGTATTACTCGAAAACCTAGTATTATTATTATTATTATTATTGCTGCTGCTGCTAAATGATATGTATTTTGTTAATAAAACTTTTGACTGAGAATGATTATTTGAAAAGTCACATAATTCTATTAAGAATATTAGCATGCATGCTAGAACGATGTAGAATAATGAATCAAATACCAAAACCAATTGGTTATTGAAAAAATTTTGCGATTGTGAATTTTCTAAAGAATGTTAAATTATTCATTTAATTTTTAAGAGAGGTAAAAGGAGGAGCTGTTAAAAACTTTCAAAAAAGGTTCACATGGTTTTCAAAACAATATAAAAATGCTCTCTGTTAGTTTTAAACAACGCAAAAGGTTGTTATTATAAATTCCTACACAATTTACTCTAAATAAGAAATAAACCTAGATAATTAATTGATAAGGGTCATGCTATATTATTTTAAAAACAACTTTATTAATTTTTATATTATATATTTGATTTTATATTTTTAAACAAGAAAACATCTCTTATTGCTATTTTCCGGGTTTTTTTGTACGTATTTTCCTTTTGAAAGCAATCCTTTTTACAGCATGAGATTTTAATTTTAAGTTTCAAGTTTCAACACTCACTTTTATATTTTTTAAAATTTAAAGTATTAAGTACTTTCAATTTTTCCTGTTAGTATTTCTTTTTCATTTCCTTGAATTCCAACTTTGCCTCAGTAGGTCCTTCCTTTTGTACAAATGTCCATAAGTGGAGTAAATGAATAGAAAATCATAATAGAGGAATTGCTTGCAAAGGTGAATTGACTACACCTGAAATAGGAGATCACACAATAGAATGATTTTGAAATAGATGATATTTTTTGAAAGGTTATTTTTTCCTATATAATTAGAAGGTATATGAAACTTTTATTTAGTATCTATTTTTTTTTTCAATCAGGTCAACCTATTTTAAAATAAAAAGATACATTCAATTACAATTTTATATCTAATTACCGAAAGACCAAATCTCATACTTTAATTAAGACACTCAAATGCTGAATTATATATTTCTACAATTATTGTCACTCTAGTTAAAATTCCTTCTAACTTGAATGTTAAAGTAACGTTAGAGATAATCCCATATCTACTACAAATCCTCATCATGCTATACATAGAAACATCTCATAAGGAAGGAGAAGGCTAAAAATCTCATTTTAATATATACGGTCACAATTTACTTCTCTCTTGAGCGCATGCATTTTATTCATAGGTATGACACTTTGGTTCCCGTTAAAAAAAATTAATAGCATGATGAACTCGGTCTCATGAAGAGTTTTTTTTTATTTTTTATTTTTATTACACACAAACTCAAATTTAAAATCAATTAGCTTGTATCATCTAATTTAATCGGTCGTTGGTTTATTAGATCATACTCTTACGTGATATATATGTAATAACTAAGAAAATATAATATAGTCATATACGTACATATGTGTAAGTATAGCTTATTGTTAAAAGAATATTCATTTTGTTTCGTTTTATTTATTTAATTTAGAAAGGTGGTACATAATATATATATATATATATATATATATATATATATAATTATTATATATATATATATATATATATATATATATATTTGATTGTAATATAAATATTTTAAATTTTTAATATGATTTATACAATTGTTTCTCTTCATTTTATGAAAAATAGGTAAAATATTTAAGAATCATGTAATGACAAGAGTATACGGTATAAAAAAAAAGATAATTGTTTTAAATATCTAAATAGACAGATAAAAAAAATATCAATTTTCCC
The DNA here is from genome assembly GCF_000004515.6 of Glycine max. Classification (NCBI taxonomy): domain Eukaryota; kingdom Viridiplantae; phylum Streptophyta; class Magnoliopsida; order Fabales; family Fabaceae; genus Glycine; species Glycine max. The sequence continues at coordinate 4,556,011 of NC_038241.2, forward strand.
TCTAAAAGTAGACAAGAAACGAAAGGAATAATAAGATTTTTTGTAGGTTGAATTCATATAATCTTATTTCATTTCTCAACTCACCAAGTAAAAATAAAATGCTTAAATACAATTATGATTTCCCTATTTTATTCCATTCGTAATTCTAGTTCCTTCATTTTAAATTTGAGACATTTGATTCTTTTATTTTTAAAAATGCACAATTTTAATCCTTTTTTTTAAAATAGAGACATTTAATCCTTTTGTTTTACAAAAATTATAATTTTGATCAAATTCTCAATTTTTTCAATAAGTTTTATTCATTTTTTTGGGTCAAATTAAACTCTAAACCTAACATATTTAAGCTATCATCAAGAAATAATTTAATTAATTAAAAAATAAGAAATAAAAGAAGTAAAATGTAGGAAAAATTAAAGATTGAACAAAAATTATATTTTTTAAAAAAATTTGGAAACCAAAATTAAGAATTTTTTAAAATATCAAAACCAAATATTTGTATTTATAAGGAGATCAAAATTGTGAATATTTTAAAATGGGATGATCAAATGTTTTAATTTTAAAATAAAAGAATCAAAATTATATTTAAGTAAAAATAAAATAAAAAAAATTCGGTTAAGAATAGATAAGAAAGAGACGAAAAGAAAACAAAGTGATGCCATTCTCCCGGCAAATTAGCTCGAATTCCTTCCACTCTTAATATAAATGGCGTCTATTGTTGCTTGAACTAATGCAAAACGTGCTCATGACGTGGAGCTGGTGTGGCGTTTACAATTGATCAGAAAAGAAAGTAGCTAGTACATGCATGCAAGATCAGCTTAATCATAGACGACAAAATTAAGTACTAACATCCCACCACAAAAAGTAGTAACTTTGATCATTTTCTATTTTCCCCTTCTTCAAAAAACTAGTATAAACTAAACCAAAATATGTGAATCGAAACAATTAACAAAAAATAGGAATCATGCATTTAAATTTAATTTAATTTAATTTAACTCATATCTCTAGGTTTGTTTTCACCTTATAATCTCTAATAATAACTACCATTCTCCTGTCCTCAGTTTTGTTTTTTGTCAACAAAAAATAATAATCCACTGTATAGAAGAATAACTAAATTAATCTTCTGACCAATCTTCAATTGTAATAAATCCTTGCGGAGACTATGTATTGTTGTGACTTGTGACAAATTAAACAGAACCTTCTTTGGTGGCACAAGATCCCAAAAACCCTTCCTCCTCCTGTTCTTCTTCTTCCATTAGATTTTTCTCCTCACCAGAATCAGAGTCTGTGAGCTCCTTAGCTCTTAGCGCTTGACCCTCCCAATTGGTCCTTGCCAACACGAACATCATCGTCATCATACACGACCCTTGCGCCGCCAACATCCCCAGCCACAACCCTTTGAAGTCAAACCCTGCAAAGAAGCCCAACCACACCGCAACGGGCATGCCAACGAGGTAGAAGCAACCCAAGTTTATGTTGGCCCCCAATTTGGGCCTCGCTGTCCCTCTCAAGACGCCGCACACCGTCGTCTGGGGACAGTTCCCGAGCTCGCAAAGCCCAATAATCGGCAACACCGCTGACGTCAAAGCAATGATTTGTCCATCGAGTGTGAACATGGAAGCCCAAACATTCCTCACTGAAACTGCGAACGCCAAAGCGGAAAGCCCGAACACAAAACTGAAACATAGGCCCACCATCGCCGCGAGTTTCGCCCTCCGAGGATTCCCGGCTCCCAACTCGTTCCCCACGCGCGTGGACACTCCGAAGCTCAAGGAAGACGGAAAAATGTATATCAAGGCCGTTGTTTGAATCAGAACCCCCATGGAGGCCACACTTGCGTGAGGGTTAACTAACAACCCGCAGAGCAAAATCATAATTTCGTACCACCACCATTCCAGACAAACGGAAACGCAACTCGGAATCGCGAGATTCATTAGCGTTTTCCATGAATTCCACCCCTGGAAGCACTCGCGCGAAATACCCGGCCACGTTTTCTTGTGCGTGCCGGAGACAACTACGTAAACAATCAACAACCAGACGAGGTTGAGGTTTGTGACGACGGCGCTTAACGCGACGCCTTTGATTCCGAGCTTGAGGATTGAGACGAAGAGGTAGTTGATGGGCACGTGGAGGAGAATCGAAACGGCGGCGCAGCATGTGAGAGGGAGCGTTATTGACTGGCTCCGAAGGTAGATTCTCAAAGGGTGTAACAGCGATTGTAGTACAAGATCAGGGAGAGAGTAGAGTATGTAGAGTTCTGCCTCGTTGGCTATGTCTTCTTCTTGGCCGCAAAGGAGTAATATTTTCCTCATGTTGAGCCAGAAGAATAATGAGATGAGGCATGAGGTTACGAGAAGAAGGAGAACGGTTCTCTGCATGGTGAGGCCGAGAAGTTTGAATCTTCTGGCACCGAAGGCTTGGCCGCAGATGGGTTCCATGCCCATGGCGAGGCCAGAGAGAACAGAGTAGCCGGTGATGTTGGCGAAGCCGATGGCTAAGGAGCCACCTGCGAGGGCGAGTTCTCCGAGGTGGCCGAGGAAGAGCATGGAGATCATGGACCGGGAATAGAGTAATAAACCAGTGAGGACCATGGAGAAGGAGATGTTGGCTATGCACTTGGCTTCGTTCAGGGAAAGGGACAAATGAGTGGTGTTATTATTATTATTATGGTGATTTTGCATTTGTTGTTGTTGTTGACATGTTGGGGATTTGGGGATCAAGGTGGCTAACATGTTGGGCTCATCTTGTACTTTGGGATTTGAGGTTGGTGATAACTGGCGCATTTTTTTTGACAGTTTCTCACAAGAAACAAGAGAATGAAAGAGAGAGAGAGAGAGAGGAATTAACGAATTAGAGTGTTGTGTGTGTGTGTCGAATTGTTGCACTTTGCAAGGGTTTATAAGGGGAGGGTTTGCGCTAGTAAATTTGGAATGTTCGAACCTAATTTGGAGTATTGCACACGTAGGTAGGGTCGACACAGCACTAATGCTATTGCTAGATACAGCCACCATTTACCAGCTCAAACGCTTGGAAATACTTTTTTTTTTAAAAAAAAAAAAAATTTCAATTTCAAGCCTCTTTTGATGACCGACCAATAACATATACCATAGTAATTCACTATTTGGCCTGCTAACACAGAATGGGGTTAGAGAGACAGAGAGGTGGTGGCGGAGGCATAAGCGCACTGAACTTGCACGAAATGGAAACTAGTACTATAAAACAGTGAATGAATCAATTCTGCCAAAAATGGGTCAGACGTGTACAAATGAGAAAAATGATTTAAACGGTGAATGGATTTTCTCGTTTCTATCTTTTAATATTAATAATTAATATTAATTAACTGTTACATTGAATTCATGAAGGTTACTGGGCAATATATAGTAGGAGGAATGTTTTCAGATAGGAGTACATGAATCAAAACAGGAAAATACATAAGTTTCTACTTGTACCTATACATTATTTTTTAAAATTAAAGTTCTGGGATTTTATGTATAATATTCATGTGAAATCAATGCCATGCCGGCATTTATTAATAGGAATTAAAATCCACCTGGGCTAAATCCCAGCCGTATAAATTGGAATTCATAATACACTTGCCATTTTACCCCAAACGTGGCATCGCTATAAATTTTACCAAAAAAAGCATATTTTGATTATGAAGATTTTGGAATCTGATACTTTGGCTTTATTCCGTTTATGGTAATGGAGACATTTGTTTGAGTGTTTGCATCTATCCCATTTCTTTCTCACTTGTAGTTCTACGCGTCTTACAATTCAGCACTAAAACTCAGTCCAAGTTGGGTTTCACATTGGTGAATTGTGGAGAAACATTCATTGACACTATATAGAAGTGTGGTAACTAAGTGCATGTTTGAGGCACCGTTTGAACTCATTAAAAAATACATTTCTCTACAAGTATGTTTAGCATGCACCCTCCAATAAATTTATAACCAGCTATAATCCAATATCCAAACATAGCTGGCGGAGTCTATAAATTCTGATGTTCACAACATTTATATTCAAAGAATCAAAGAGTAATTTAATGGTTTGTAAAATTGTTGTTCAAAGTTTAATTTAATATAGTTTGTTATTTTTTATTATTAATTACAATACTTTGAATGAAGGTTTTAAAATAAAATATTTCTAATGTTTTATTCTCAATACACTGTATAAAATAGGAAATTTATATCTTTTAACATAATTAAGCTCAAATAAAATTTAAAAAACCTTTTCAACAATAGAAACAATTTGTAAATAATATTTACAAGTAATGGATGTATTTGAAAAGAAATATAATCTTTTAAATAATTTAATACTTTTAGTGTAATTTTGGTACAGGAAAAAATTTTAGTTTCCTAGGAATTTTAGATTGGAAATCTTTTTTATTTTTATTTTTTATGTTTGGCATGTTTATCCTAAAAAATAATATTTCTGGGAAAGAAGGTTTTCAGGAATTTTTTTTAGCTAGTATAATTATTTTTTCTTCTTGCAACATCTATATTTTTGAAATACAAATTAAAATCGATAATATTATAATAAATTAATACACACTTGATTTTAAAATCTGTTTTTAGTGCTGAATTGAACATGTTTTCAACATAATTGAAATATTTTCCAATTCATTTTCATTTAAAGTTTAAAATTTTTGGGATTCAAATAATTAACAAAAAATATGATTTCATATTCTAAAAATTGTTCAAATTGATTTTCAATACAAGAAGTAAATTGAGTTCATATTCTAAAAGTCCTTTAACTATTTGATAATCTTTAAATAGGTCACTGAATTATTTATTTTTTAAAATTAAATTTCTGAATTTGTATTTTTTATTTTGAATAAAAAATGTAAACATATCCAATTTTTGGTGTATTCAAGTGAGAAAAAAGAGAGAGAAAAAGTAATGATGGATATACTCTATCAATACCTTTCATATATTTTTCTCTCTTTTTTAATTAGTGAATATTAATTATTAATTATTGTTAAAATAATTAGTGGAGAATTTAAATCTACAACCTCACTCTATTCTCCCTTCAACCTTCATTTCTACTATCAAACCAATCTTATAATTTTTTCTACTATCAAACCAATCTTATAATTTTTTATTATCAAATAGTCATATCAAATATATAAATTAGTTATCTCCCCTTTCTTTCTATCTCAAACACTCAATAAGTGTCCAACAATCATTATTCATCATAATTGGGTTAAAATGATGGCAAAGAAATTAACTATATGTTAAAAAAAGTCGATTTTGAATTCCTGAAGCTCTTTAGGGCATCAACAATATCACCTAAATCATTTCCAGTCCCTTATGTTCTTCAAATATAAACTATTCTCCATCATTCTCTACTCCTCCATCTTACTCGAATTCCTCTTCTCCTACCCTCTATTTACCGGCCGCCACACATACTTATTATTATTAGTATCATTTTCGCTTGGTTATCCAACCCTCCACTACCATCAACAGCAGGAAGGAACGCCCTATTATCCTCCATCATCATCCTCATATGTATGTTCCACAAAGACTCATCTTAACTTCAATGCCTTCATCACTTTCTCCCTCCTCACCCTGTTTCCGGTTCATCTCAATATCTCATGCAGTCATGCTACAAGAAGAACAGAACGTTGCAGTGTTGGACCATTTTTGTTGTTGTTTGTTGTTTTCTCATGCAGTCATGCTACTGAATTCAAAGATTCAAACATTGGCTCCTTAAGAAAGATAATAAAAATGATAATTTGCAAAATGCAAATATGAGGTGACCAAACAAAATTATACCGTGGTTAGCTCTTAGTTGAGTTACTTAACTGATTTTGAACTTTAACTAAGAAATGGACATTAATCGATGATTAGCCAGCAACATTTTATTGACATTAGATTCCTAACAAATTTTCTCTTATCTACAACGGAAAGAGTATGACAGAGAAGCAATAATCTCTTAACATTTTGTCATGGTGATATAGCACAGTGATGGCGGTGGTTGACAACGGCACAATAAAATGTTGAGATATAGCGCAACAATAGCTGCAGCATTGTAACAACGGTGGGGGAAAGCTGCAGGTCTGTTCTTGGAGAGATATAGCGAAACAATAACGAATGGGACTCTTCGCATGTGATAGAGCGATGCAATGGGCTAGGCGACAACAGTGGCGAACAATAGCAGGTCTGTTTGTGTGAGACACTGGAAAGATGGAATAGCACTTGATAACTAAAATGTTAAGGCTCTTAACCACTAGAGTCACATGCATACATTTAAATGGTTAATCTCAGCTATTAATCTTAAAATAAAACAAATGATTCAAATTAAGAGTAATTCTTTAAAGTTGTTCTTGGAGTAATTGGATTCTCTCTCATATTTAAATTGAATTATTTTTGTTTTTAGAGAATTTAGGATGAAATTTCTGTCAAAGTAATTGGTAGAAGGAAAGAATGATAACCAAAGACATAAATTACTTACTTCAAGAGATAAAATAATTTTTTCTAAACCTTCATGATATAAATTTTTGAGAATGTGTTTTCTATATATATATATATATATATATATATATATATATATTATCTAAAAGATTTTATCATTGAATTAATAAATATATAATTTAACCTTTAGGATCATGATCAATTTGTAAGTATGTCTATATATTATGTTCTAGTCTTAAATATTATATGTCTTAGTTATTATATTATGATTATAATTATTGTTATATATATGGTTTCATATTATTAATTGATTCTATTATTATTGTGATGTGATTTTGAGAATTATTATTGGATACATGAAATTAGAAAATTTGTTGATAGTTTTTTATATAATGATATTCTTATAATTTTATGAGTTGATCATCACCTTTTATTATGAGATTATAATGTTAGATATTTTCATGTGAGATGAGAATGATATGTATTTATAGATACCCCATCTAGGAAGTGGAAGACATCTGGATATCTTTATATATGATGGGGAAGAGATTTTGGATACCTTTATCTTTGATGAGAAAAATAATGTGACGTCATTGCATGAAATATAAGTTTATAGATCATTTGAAAAAACTGAGATTTAAATTGGTTCCAGGAACTAAAGAATTAAGTCTTGTGATACTAGGAATCACTAAGTTGGGTTTGTTATATTTATTTGGATGCGTTGAGGTATAATCATTTATTTAAGTCTTTTATTTATTTAAAACTTCATGAATTGTTATTGTTTAATATAAATTTTATTGGTGTGTGTTGATGGATTGACAAGTGTACCAATTCGTCCCAAGTAGCAAAGTTAAAACGAAAGTTCGAGTGTCGAATTCACAGAGACCTTTGTTTATACTTTGATAGATGAATATTTTATTAATAAAAGATGTTAAATAAAATTTATTTAAAAAGATTATGAGAAAAACAGTAATTTAAATTGACAGAAAATAAAATCAAACAAGAAGAGAAATTACATCAAGAATAGTTGATTGCCAAGTTCCCAACAAAGAGGGTTTAGCCTCTCATTGTCATAGAGGTTTTACAATTGCAAGAGGAGAATATTTAGTAAAGGAGGAAAAAATAAGAAATGGAATGGAGGGAAGGAATGACTCGCAATGTTTGCTTCTCCTTCTATTAGTCTTTATCTTCTATAAGAAATTGTATTCTTTTGAAATTTCTATGTGTCTTTTCCTTCTTCTCTCTTTTTCTTTTATAAGTGCAGATTAGCGGATTTCTTGCATTAAGTCCACCTTTACTTTTCTTAATTATTATGTTTTCCTTAATTATTCTTGCTTCCTTAATTAACATGTTTTCCTTTATTAACATTATTTTTCTTAATTAGCCTTCTTTCCTCAATTAGCCCTGTTTTTCTCAATTAGTCATGCTTTTCTCAATTAGCTTTATTTTTCTTAATTAGCTCGTTTTCCTTAATTATTCCTACTTTCTTGGGCTTTTTTTTACTCGCTAAGCATCATAACTTCATCACTTTTAATATTCTTTACACAAAAATTTAATAATGTTAATTTAACAATTATTTGCTCAAAAAGAAAAAATTAGAAAAGAGGAATTACAAATTCCTATATAATTTAATCCTTAAATATACTCATAATCGACAATTATCAATATGTAAATACATACATATATAATCTTATTTTAAATTTAATGTGGATATCATAATTGATTTTTCAAATTATCGCATCGATTGAGAATAACATTATTTACGAACTAATGTTAGTTGTTTTATTCACTGAGATTGTCATCTCATTATAAATGTTGTTTTTAGAGTACATGAAATAAATTGTTAAATTTAAGGAGACTTAAGACATAATTTACTTAATTATATTTATTTTGGCTGGATTAATAATTTAGAACAAGATATTAGATGTGATAACTTTTGTTATATTTTAGTGTTTATTTAGTTTAAACTTATTTATTTCACTTTATTTATTATACATAAGATATTTTGAGAGTAATAGAATTTTGAAATTTTATATTTTTTATTGAGATATTATTTTAATGAATCACGTTACAAGTATTCCTTTAATTTTGGTTTGATATATTCTGTTAAATTTTTGCTTATGCTAGAGCACCAGTAACTGATGCGATACTTGATTTAACCATTTTGGGTGTTAACTGTCCTTAATTTAGGTTCTAATAAAACATTATTCCTTGAAGGGAATTCAATTTTACAATCCAGTAATATGCAACATCCTCTTAGTGTTCGCGTTATTTTGCATCAATTTTTTGACGCTTAGTAGATATACATGGCATGAAATGAAAGCATGGCCAATGCTCCATGATTGTTTGCTGGCTCCCATTCCATGAGAATTAGGAAGACTTTTATGGCTGACCCAACTATCAAATCAAACTTTACTTTTAGTTTAACGCGTGATGCTTTGAAAAATTAAGAGTTAACAAAGTGTAAAGTCTTTCAAACCTAGACTTAGGCCTTTAATTTTATAGCTCCACTATTTGTGGACGTGACCAATATGACACACATTAGCAGCTCTTACTAGGTCAAAACATCCGGTTTTATTTTTTATTTTTTTACATATATAGAAGTATAATCGTGTTCAAGAGAATGTGTGCACTTGCGTCCAATCTATCTAATGCTCCACAATGCTATGACCCTTCATAAAGTATCAGTCTGTACAGGAATACAATTTGTAGAAAATCCTTTGTAACTGTTTTTTTTTTAACTCAGAAAAAAATATTATATATAAAAAAGGTACCAGTAGTATCGAATTACAGAAAAAGTAGCAAGATCGGGTTACTAAGTATTTACACAGCATATAAATACTCTACTCAACCTTTTTCTTCTCTTTTGGTTTTACGAAGGTCTAATTGGAAATGGGAAAGGAAAATGTGGAAGATATAGGTTAGGCTCCACAATATTATACTCCTTCACGTCCATTTGATTGGTATATAATTTTATAGAGATTTTTTTGCCTAACGTGAGATGACCGTTGTTATTTGGTTCTTTCATTGCTAATGTTTATTGTCGAACTTCTGTTATATTAAAGTAAAAAGAACAATCAAATCTGAATGGACATATTAATGAGCTTTCGACTTCTGTAATCTTGTTATCATTTCAGTTGTTATATAAATAGTGGACTACACATGCATCATGTTTCATTGTCAACTAGCTGAAGGGATCGATCTGAATAACGTTTTGCGTTCTTAATATAGGTGTAGGGTTTTGAATTCATTTCCATATTCAATAATAATCCTTCTTATTTTATCTATTACACCAGGAAAGAAAAATGATAACTACATGGAATGAATATAATTTCGTACAACGACTTGCCAAAAGATAAAGTGAAAAATGTTTCCTGTGTTTTTGGTCAATTATTCATTTATTTTTGAATTCAGTTTTTATACGTTTTTTCTTCCAATAGTAATTAATTAATTTTGAGATATTGGAATCATTTTAATATGAAAACTTTTCCAAAACATTGATAATACGGGAAATCCCTTGATATCTACTGTTATGGTAAGTAGTTTCAATGTAAAAAGGATAAAAAATCTATGACAGTGCATGGGAATCATATAATCGAGTGCGAAGAAAGAACGATTAACGATGCTTTACTTTTTTTTTTAATGATTCAGAAAATAAAGAACAGAAACAGAAAAAAAAAACAAAAAAACTAGTGCCTAACAAAAACCCTACTTAAAAGTTAGAGTTGTTTTAAGCCCTACTTAAAAGTTAGATCGAGTTGTTATGTTATTTAGAGGTAGCTATATTGGCTTGTTTGAATGTTTTCTTACAAAATACATTTCTAATTAAATGAATCTTTGTCTAAGTCGAGCCATTAATTTAATGTTAGTGTTAAAAAAAATACTTATAAATAAGTGAAATTAACCCATTGGCTCGTTAAAAATCACACACATATACACTGATCAATCTTTTGATAGGAAGTTATTTAAGCTAAAAAAACAATGATATATATAGACAGTACTCTTTACATACTAAATATTTTCACGTTCTCTGTTTCTCTCTAAGTATCAATAACTTTTATAGATTATTTGCCACAGCAGTATAATCTAGCGTGATTGTCCTCCAACTTGCTTCTTGTTTTTCCACCAGTAATCCTTGTTTTGGTCTAACCAGAGACAAAATCAAAACCAACTAAATTCCGTTCAGATTGCACCTATGGCACGACCAGGTCGTTCAGTTCACGTTACAATATTTGGCATTTTGGCTTCGTCTTAGCAGTGCCTCAATTCCAATTTTTTTAACCTATATTAATTACTGTAAAAGTAATTTTTTAACAGTCTTTAAAATTGTATAGGTTGGACATTTTAGCTTTTAAATTTTTAGAAACCTTTTGTTAATTATATTTTAATTTGCTAAAAGTCATTTTAGCTTTTTAAATTTTATTTTTACTATCATTTGACGATGAAAAAAATAAAGTGAATAAATTTTTGTAAAGTTAAGTTTATTCTTTATTGTAACGATAATTTTTCGGAAAATTCTAGATGATTTTGAAAGTTTGAATTCCATCTATCTGAAAATACAGCTAAGATATACCTTATTAGCACTACCATAAAAGTATACTTCAATCAATCTATTATAAAGAGAAAAACAATCAACTTATATTTTAAGAGTTCTTTTTTTTGGTTTAAGTTACTTTATTCAATAAATTTTATAGTATTAAATTTTATTAATCTAATCATTAAATTAATTTTTTTATTGAGCATATTATGTCTACAACTTTTTATAAAATTTTAAAACTATTTGATATTTGATTAAATAAACCCATCACAAACCTCCACGGTCTAAATTTATAGTTACCTTCCATTAACACAAACATCCCAAATGTTATGATTCATAAAACAAACGATGCACTAAAGTGTCCCTTTGGACTTCTCTTTACACATAAGTAAGCTCATTCTTGCTTCTCACATGCTAGGCCACTTACATTGAAATACCACCCTAACCTAATCTAGTCTCTCACATACTAGGTTACCTATCTTAGTGATATCTAATCATAAGATATTTCTGTTGATGGATTAACAAGTACACCAATTCGTCCCAAGTAATGAAATTAAAATAGAAGTCTGAGTGTCAAATTTATATGGATTTTATTTATACTTAGGTAAATGAATATTTTATTAATAAAAGAAGTTAAAAAAATTGTTTTGAAAATGTTATAAGAATAATAGAAAATTAAATTAAACAAGAGGAGAATTTAAAAAAAAATTGATTAATTAAAGACAAAAAAGATAAGAAAATTCAATATTATTGTAGAAAGAAATTCAAAAGATGGGAATGTTGGAAACTTAACCTCTAAGAGTTACTCTTTGATGTAATGTTAATGATTTTTCTCTATTTATAATTATTTTAATTTACACATGCATTTACTAGTATAGTTTACCTTTAGTCCCCCGCATGAAAGAACTTAATTTATCTATTTTCTCTCACAAATCCCTTTGCAAAGCTAAAATAGTAAATTGCATTAAGAATAAAGATGTATAACAAGCTAAACAAATATCAATCTATCCCTAGTGATGACTTTATTTAAATACTATTTCCCAGTTCTATTAGAAAATAATGTTTCTTAACGCTACCCCTAAAACTTACCATGCAAATGTGCGATCAAGTCACAAGCAATAATATTAAGTACAAGAAATGATAATGCAAATGTAATATTATTAAATAGATAGGAAGAGAAATTACATCAAGAATAGTTAGTTGTCAAGTTCTCAACAAAGGAGATTTAACCTCTAATTGTCATGGAGGTTTTACAATTACAAGAGGGGAATATTTAGTAAATGGGAATAAGATAAGAAAGGAAATGAAGGAAATGAATGACTCTCAATGTTTGCTTATCTTTCTTCTGGCCTTTGTCTTCTATAAGGAATTGTATTCTCTTGAAATTTTTGTGTGTTTTTTTCCTTCTTCTGTCTTCTTCTTTTATAGGTGCAGATTAACTTAGCTAAGCGGTTTCTTGCACTAAGTTCGCCATTACTTTCTTGAATTAGTCTGCTTTACTTAATTAACCTACTTTTCTTGGACTTTATTTTACTCACTAAGCATCACAAATTCATCACTTTTAATATTTTCTACACAAAAACTTAAATGATGTTAATTTAATAATTATTTGCTCAAAAAGGAAGAATTAAGAGAGAGAAATCATTAATTTTATATAATTTAATCCCAAATATACTCATAATTAGTAGTTATCAATTTCACATCATAATATACGGTCTCATATTTGGCCACGCATATTGTTAAACAATATCAAACACTCTATACAATCACATGTTTCCAATAAAGGAAGGTAACATACTTGCATTTACTCAATGACGGACATCCTTGAGACACATCTGGTAACAACATAGACATTTCACATTCTTATTAAAAGATCCTACACATCTCACAATATAATTTTACATTTAAATTCACCAAACATCTAAATATTGTCAACTTGTATTATTTTTCTAATAGCACTTGACTTATATATATACTTCTCAAGCATTAGGACAATACATGCATATTTAAGAAACTAATTAAGCAAGTTCACTAATTGTTACATTTTTGCTTAGCCACACTTATTTTTTGCTTAATGAGACAAGCTCTCTTAACAAATTAATCTCTTTGTTTTACAGTTACATTCTAGCTTAGCCAAACTAGTTCACTAAGTCAAAGTGGTTTTTCTAGATAAGCTAGAGTGGCTACCCAACCATCCAAGATCACCCTAAAAGACTTATAATTGATTATTTAAGCTTTTAAACATCAAACCAACACAAAATACCCCATTAGTCGTCACACAATCAATAGAAAATTCTCACTCTATAAGTTAGGGCTCATAAGCCTATATTTTCTCCCAAATTCAATTAGAAAACAATCCCAAGAACCCTAAAGCCACTCATAACTCTACAAATCCCATCAAATCTCTAATTTAGGGAAAAATAGGAAAAGTAAAGAGAAAAAGAAAATAACAAAAATTATAGGGAAGGACAAGGAAATCACCTCATGGAGGAAGGAATAAAGATAAATCTTAGGAGCTTGGGGTCTCCAAAACTCCTCCTCTTTCCTCCTTTCTTTTCTCTTTTTCCTTCTATTAAGTGACTAGCTACTAAACCTAAATTTTTCCCTACATCACATTCTCATAACCCATTGGTACACTTGGTCTTCCATTGGGCCTTAGTTCCTTTGTTTGACTATGATTAGCTTGTTCCTATTATATTCACATACTATGGTATGGTTAACAGTAACAAACCTACTAATAATAATTACTACAACAATAATGATAACAATAATAATGATAAAGATAAAAAAACAATAATAATAATTCTTAGGATATCTTTCATCCAAGCACACCTTGTCAAAGTTTTAATAAAATTTTTATCCTGCTTTATTTCTAATACTTGAAATTGGGGGTATTATACGAGCTATTTTGTGGGATTAATTTGATAAAATATTTTTTTAAATATAATTTGATAGTAAAATCATTAAGAGATTAATATGATGACACAAATTTGAAGAAATAATTTGAGGATTTCTTCGTAAAAAAACAAAGATACAATTTTTATAATTTTCAATTTTTTAAAATATAAAATATTATATTGATATTTTTTTTTAATAAATATTTTTTATATTAAAAATATTTTTGATAACTATATGTTATCTTCTTAGTTGACTTTCATTTATTTTTGTCTCTTCATTTTCATGTTTTTTAATATTAATATAAAAATAATCAGGATGCATAATATGTTGTATTTAATCATCAGCTATTTTCATCTTTCTAAAATAGAAAATAAAAATATAAAAAATAACAAAAATATGGAGAAAAAAGTAACTTTGTGGGATTGTTCTACCTCAATCAGAGATCTCAAATTTCAGTCTAAATATACATTTACATTAAATACTTGTAATAAGAATTTTATCGTTCATAATTATCCATCTGAAATAGAAATGTCTTTCATAAAAAAAAATTTGTGATATAAAAGAAAAGAAAAGAAAAAAAACATTGGTGTCCTAGGATATCATTATGTGGCGTTTGTGTCTACTACTCTACATGCACTACTAAAATGCGAGACACCCAGCACTGTTCTCCAATTTTCATTTCATTAGCCTTCTTCAACATCCACCGTCACCACAACATAACAAGGAAGTGAAGGAACAAATCCAGTTGACGGCTAAATCTTTCTACAGCCTGTTATTTGTGTGTGTGTTTTTACTTTTTACGCTTTGCCAATAAATACTATTTGTTATGAGAACACATGAAGGCTCGTGTTTGCTTTTTTTGTTTTTTGTTCAAAGTGTAGCCTTGTATAATGTTTTGCTGCATGGGATTGGGCCACTGGGCACTAGCATGTGGGTCCAATGCTTGCTGATTGGGCCACACTTATAAAGATGGATCCATCATTACATACGGATTTGGGCTCCAACCGTGTTGTTTGCAAAAAAATTAGGTATCAGAGTTTAATTTTGTACTATTAGTGTAAAAAAAGATTTATATTTCGATAACCAATTAGAATACAAGTAAAAACTTTTATATCTAACCAATAAAAAACATCATCAGATTGAATTTTAAAATAATTGTTATAAAAATTAATAAATTTATCGTACATAATAATTTATGATTAGATGACTTAAAAATCATTGTATTGTTAGTATATAAACTATTTACTTTAAGTGAAAGAGTCCATTTTTCTATGAATTGTTAATATAAAAAAATTAATATCAATCAATAAAAAGATAAGTGTGTTGAATGCGTTTAATTCTAAAAAAAATGATGACAGGGGTTCCTAATGTTTGGTTTTTGCCTTTTGGGGGTGCTATTACATTATGATAGGAATATAAGTATTTTGGAAGAAATACATAAAACATGAAATAAAATTGAGATTACTTAAATGTGTCTTTGTTCCTTAAAATATAGTTGTATTTTCTTTATGGCATCTATTTTTTTTCCCTTAACTTTTGGCCCCTGAAATATTTCTTTCCTTTTCCCCAACCATTATAATAAATCATTAATTTATAAGGACTTAAACAAAAATCAGGTATATTTATATAAGACAAAAACAAAAGAAATAATATTTTAAGGATCACGAGTCAAGCAAAAAAAATTCAAGGATTAGAAATAAAATATGAATATATTTTAGAGACTGAACATATATTTAAACCAATTGAGATACCTACTAAAAATAATAATAAAGGTAAGATATAAATAAAGGATTGTTCTTTTATTTATCATTTTTATGCATGTATAAGGTTTGAACCATTTTTTCTCTCTAAAGTTGTTAGTACCATTATTTTTCGGTTTAGTATGCAAAGTTATTTGAATATTGAAGCCATGGATGGCATAGGTCTCGGATTAAAAATAAAATATTTCTAAATTGAACTAAATTACGAAATGTGTAAATTTGTTTCATTTTGAATGTGAAACTTGTTCACTACCCTCAAATGAGCATTCTAACACACATTACTTTGTTACTTGTGTTTTTATAAGCATTGTGTTTACTCCTCCCAACACTACAAGGAATGTTGCCTATAGTGACACAAAAAAGTGTCACAATAGGTATAATATATGTAGGTATAAATCTATTAGGCATATATCCATATACAATTTAATGTGAATTTTGGAAGGGATTCAACCACATGTAATATGTGTCACTATAGTATATGCCTACACTTTCTAGCAAATATAAGAATAAATAATTAACATATGTCAACATGTATTATGTGTCACTATAGTTTATAGCTACACTTTATTGTAATTTTGAAAATACATTTATTTGCATATGCCAACATGCATTATGTCACTGTAACATACACCTAAATTATGGATAATAGTTTTAATGTATTTAATTTAAATAGTTAATTAAATTTATTAGTAAAGTCATAAATAAATATATTAAAACTATCTATTTAATTACCATATGAAAAATAATATTGTCATCCATCCATAACAAAAATTACTAACATGAAATTTAATATCGTAGTCTCATATATCCATAACAAAAAAAATGAATATTTCATTTCTCAAAAAAACTATTATTGTCTATCCATAAAATGAAAATGAATAATCCTTGAGGAGTTTCAATATGTATTGTTGGGCCTATCAAAATCCAATTATTTATTGATGGTTTTTGTTCATTTCATGCAAACAAATTTTCAACTTTGTCAAAAGGAATTTTGAGAAATAAAAAAGGAAAGAAGAGTAAAATAATTGAACATATATTAAGTGAGAAGAGAGAGAGGTTGCTTACCTACACTTGATTGGAAGTTACAACAAGTTCATTAAAGCATCTCAAAATAGTCTAGCAAACAAAAAAAGGCATCATCATGAACACATCAATAATCAAATAAGTAACTTCAATACTTAGGTGAACATATATAAAGCAATCCTCAACGAAAATCAAATTATAAAAGTACATATAGATCAATGAACATATAGAAACACCCACAAAGTTTAAAAATAAACATTATAAAAAGAAAAAAAATTTAACCATATATCATTAAGTTTTCCTACTAAAACTTCTTACCATTATCAATATCACTTAGCTCCTACCACTTGTAGTTTGTTGTATGTTAGTATCACTTCAGTCACTTGCAGCATCAAGTATCTAAACAAAAAATTATATATGTTTGTAAAATATCATATCATATTATTGTTAAATCTCTTTATAATTAATTGATGAAGTTCAATTGTACGAGTTTATATCTCTTGATCTACAACCTGTATAATATCATTAATTTCTTGATCTCTTGGAAACTGTGTTTGAAGAAAAGAAACAAGATTTTCAAGTACCTTCTCTAATTTTTGAAATCTAACTTCTAAAGTAAAACTGAGATAAAGTATTTGAACTTTTAGGTGGAAGTTTGCCAAGACAACTTAAATGCCCTCTTTTTTCATGCCCTTTCACTTTTGAATAGATATCATTTTTTCAATTTGTATAGTCAAGAGCGCTTGAGAACCTTTTGAACTGGTGCCTCTACCATGAGCTTCTTTAATTCATCCTACATGAAACTCATTTAAATAAAACAAATCAATTATTTAATGTGTCAATTTCAAGCTCTCAATTAATTAACATGAATAGTTTATATTGTGCTTAAAAAGAGAAATCCTTACAATCACATTGGATGCCTTTTCAGTCGCAATGCTTCCATTTCCTCGAGTTCGATTATCAATGTAAATTTCAGCTAGTGAGGGTTGCGCTCCTTTATCCTTTTTTTCTAATATAAGTAATGAAATCTCAATCATATTATTTGAATTATGGAATACCTATAACATATAATCATGTAGCATACTAAAAAAGTATTGTTGAAAGAAACAAAATTACCTCATGAATAAACCTTGGAAGATTCTTGGTACCCATACAGTGTAGATCTTCATATTTAGAAATTAGAACGACTTCTTTTGTTCTTATTACTTGTGTCCTATATCCAAGTTTAAGAAAAACAAATAAAAAAGTGTTGAATGAATGCTATACTAGACAATATATTAATGACTTTATATATACACACTTGTCCTCTTTTGGAGGATCAACTCTTTTAACTGGGAGGTTGACAACCATTTCTTCCTCGGTCATACTTGCATCATATTCCTTTGATTGCAAATCATGCTTCATACTGACATAGCCATGTTCAAAGAACAAACATTCTCAAATTGAATCGAATTTGGATTTCAAGCAAAAACACATGCACACTCAATATCCCAAGTCACATTAAGTTAAAACCCTAATGCAAAAAAAAACTCAAGAAGCAAACTCACTGTGTTCTAAAGCTATCTTTCTTCTTAGGTTCAACAACAAGCTTCTCGAAAGGCACCGCAACAGCGCCTAGATTCCCGAACCTGTTGAAGACATTCGAGTAATCGAACTTGGAGCGTCGAACGTCGTCATTGTTTCTTCTCTTGTTGAGTTTTGGAAGTTCGAGGATCGAAATCGAGCCTCTGGTGGCGGCACAGAAAATCTTGCGGTAGTCGTCGAACTGATAGGAGAATCTAGGAGCATGGAGCTTGATCGAAGTGGAAATGATGCCATCGTATCTAGATCTTTTGGGGACACTGTAGCCACCGCCGTTTGAGAGCTTCTTTGTGAGAGTTGTGATGGCAGCTGTGAACTCCATGGCAGTGATGACGATGACGATGATGTTGAAGTTCTCCTTCTTCTTCTCTTTCTTCTTGATTACGTTGTTTCTCTGACTTTGCAAATTTGGTTTAGCAAGAGTTAGAGATACGAAGAAGAATCAAAAGGGAAAGTACTGAACCCTAACTTTTCTTTGATTAGGATGAAAAGTCAAATGTGATAGATTTATGCAATGACGAGGTCGAGAATAATGAACATAATGAACAATGACGACGGGGGAAAACGACGATGATGAAACACGAAGACAAGGGCACGAGCATCATAGGCAATGACAAGAATATGAGAGGTTCAAAGAAAGATGAACACGAGAGTGAGGAAGATGAATGAGGTTTGAGTTGAAATTAGAATTCTCCAACAATGATGGTTTTTAATAAAAACTGTCTTTGAGCACAATAAATAAAGACGATTTTAATAGAACCGACGTCGTCCATTTCATTTTAATTACGATATTGCCATCGTCTTTTTTTCTACTACAATTTTTTGGGAACCATCATTGATATTGCGTCGTGTGATACTATTATTTTAGTAGTGAACATGAGACTTAACGACTTTTACTGCACCTCAAATGATCTAGCTTTTACTCTCTCACTTACAAAACCCACAAAATAGGATAGATATGTCTATTTAACTTAACTTTAGAAATCATCTAATCTAACGATTTTTTTCTAAACTCTATTAAAAATAGGTAAATACTTCATAAACGCTAAATGTTTGCATTTATCTTTTATTTGTTAATTTTCTATCCTTGACTCTAAAAAACCTTTATATTTTCCTTGTTTACCTCAAATCGAATGTAATTTCAACAGTTGAAAGAAAGAAGCTAAATCCATATGAGACGGTTATGTTATCACTAGTACTTCTTCTGGGTAGCTTTGTAGTAATTTCACTTACTAATTTCTTAATTGAATATAATATCATGATGTGGATTGTTGTCATCATGACCAACTTGACATTGTTACCATTTGGAGAACTGAAGTAGTGCTTAAAAAACTATCGAATACCAAGCATTTTTCTAAGAGTGCTCCTTTCAAGTTGGATAACTATGGCAATAACATTTGGCTTCGATAGGTCATTAGTCCTGTTTAAACATTGGACTATGTACTCTTGTTTTTGTCTTTGGGTATCTAGTAGAACAATTCTTGAACATAATAGATGTTTATTATTTGCAATACCTTATGTGATTGAGAAATGAAAATTGTTTCTAGTATTAATGAGTACTTGTTATCCTTCCTTCAATATTAACAATCCCAACTAGAAATTATGCAAACTGCATTATGCATGATTCCATGCATTCTTGTGCATGTGTTCATTTTTGTGCGTATGTGCATTCATGTGCGTGTATGCAATTTTCTCTTTCTACATTGAAATTAACAAGAATGACAAATAAAAAAGAATATTGAAATTAAGATAAGAAATTTTTTACTTACTAGTGTTTTGCTAACTACACACTAAACTAGTAAAATGACCTTAAAACTATCCTATATGATTTGGAACACTAATGATTGCAAACTTAGACTTAGTCAAATATCAAAGATTTTATCTCTTATACAAACACCTTCACCTTCGGATATATTTATGTCTCATTTGCATTACATTTTTTAATGGATTGAATATCATACATAATTTTCTATTTTTTTTTATTTGTGTAGGCTACGACAAAAAATGAAGAACTTCGAGACCAAATAATTCACCTAGAGAGATCACTCAAGGATGTTGGTAAAAAGTTATAAGAAGTGAGTATTGTTGATTGTTGTTTCAATTCTTTTAAATTATATTTTTAATAATCAATAAAAGCTTGTACAATAAGTGTGCATTGTTTGAGTTTAGTATTGGAGTACATTATTTGAATTGCATAGTTACTTTATTATTTGTCACTTTGAATTGAATTCATAGAATGTGGATTATGTTTGTTGACACTTGACTTATTTGCATTAATTTTTTAATGGATTGAGTATCATAATATTTTACACTAAAAATTATTTATTTTCAAGATCACATTCTTTCTATAGAAAATACAAAACATAAATACCGAATAATTCATCTTATGTGAGTCATCTTATGTGAGCAGACGAGAATGCTAATCTAAAGTTTGAGAAAATGACTACCACTTATTGGTCTTTCAATTCTTATAACATATGTGTTGATTAATAAGTAAATGTGCATTATTTGAGTAAAGCAAGTTCTTTAGTGTGCATTACTAGACTATTTATCACTTTGAACTAAATTCAATATATTACTGATTAATTTTTTTGTCATGCCCAAGTGTTGTCTTTTAAAAATAATTTTAGTCCTTATAAAATTGTCACTTTTTTTTTATTTTAGTTTTCAAATTCCATTCCAAGTCCTTAGTTAATTTTCAATTTCGTCATACTTTAATCATTTTGAAATTACTATAATATTTTTTTCATTCATTTTTATTTCACCAATATGATCGTCAAACAATATTGTTGAAAGCATTATTAAGAGTTAACGACAAAGGGGAAAGTGGAACCAATGGCCTAAGCATCCACCCTATCTGCTTGAACACATTTTAAATAACTTAAACTTATTTAAACCCTAATCTACCTAAGCTTAAAGTCTATGTGTCCAAAATTTTGGAATATTTAATACTATATTTTTTCCTATTGGAATTCTCATCAATCAATTATGGTTGGGTTTAGGTTCAAAAAGTCTAAAATGTGACAAATTAATTAGACTTACTTTAAACTTATGCTATTTTGACTCTCCCTTTCATTTTTCTCTCCATGAATGAAAGTTTTTCTATTTGGTGTTTTTACTGTGAATAACCCTTAGAATTTCTAAAAATTAGAGGTGGAGGAGGAAAATCTAACTAAGTCTTCAAGTGTACACTTTGATCTTATTTTGTAATAAAAGGAAAAGAATTGGACTTATTTTAGATCCATTTTTTTAAGCTTTCAATTTTGGTTAATTTTGAGTTAAGTGGGTTAAGGTATTTTATGTGAGTTCAAGTTGGTTGGCTAATACTTGGGCTTGGTAGTTCCACTTTTACCTTAAAAATAATTTGAATGATACATAACTATATTGATGATGAGATAAATGGATGAAAAAAAGTTAGAAATTTCTAAAATGACTTGATATAAGACAAAATTAATTGAGGACTAAAATAGAAATTTGAATTTTTTTTAGGAACTAAAATCGAAAAATGACAATTTTATATGGACTAAAAATATTTTTAAAATAACACAACTTCAAACATAACAAATCTATGAGACTATCACATTATATGCCCATAAGTGAGAGTTGCAATTCCATGTGATGATCTCACATGACATCCATATCATAATTACTATTTAAACGTCATGTTACATAAGAAATTTGCACAGGAAGTACTAACATGTATTTCTATTAAACATGATATCAATTCAAAATTTCAATTTAATCAGATAAATTAAAACTACTAATGAAAAAAAATGAAAAATTAAATATATACACACAAATTTACAAAGAATAAAATCCAAAATTTGAAATTTTATAAACTCTAAAAACTTAATAAATCCAACCTTATTTTCTTGTAGTGAGCCGTGATAATAGTCACATATATGTGAATATTGATTTGTTCTGCTCATGTAAAGAGAGTTGATTAGAAAAGTAACACGTTACATGTATACAGCCGAATGACAACAGTTATTCATTAAAAAGAAAGGAAATAAAGATGTGACATTAAGGTCTTAAAAACTTTGATAGCTGCGGCTATCCAGTGTGTGGTGGGCATCATCTACATGTACTACAAAAAATTCACATTTCCTGGTAGTGAGTTGTCAAGTGGATTTATTTCCACTTGTCGTTGTCATTCTCTATAACTATATAATTTTTAGTTTTCCATTGGCTTTTCTCCAAAACCTTAACAAATAACAAATGGAGCCCAGCTATGCGCCACCATTTTAAAGTACAAACAAAATCAGTAATCACCCATTACTCAGTTACCCCGCGAAATTCCCACGGTTTCACTTTTGCATACCACAATGTTGTCTGCTCACGTCCTCAATCCAAACCATTATCTCCGTTTCCTTTCTCCATGTATATATATAAACAAGAATAGAAACAAGGTTTGCCATCTTAAAACTTACCACCAAATTAACCAAACTGTCTCCTTATATATATGTACGTTACACATGAATATGATACTATATATAAATATAGTTGACCCTATTATTCCTCTCACAAATATCATATCCTCCGATTAAACTAGTGAAACTAAACAAGTTCCAAATTATTTCATTCCCCTTTCCTAGCTAGACCCACCTACTTCCTATTCCTTAATTTCTCATTTCATTCATTTCCCCACGTGCCAAAAAAAAACCTTGCTTTTCTTGCAAACAACACCACCACCAAACATGGCATCATCATCATCATTATCATCATCAAAGAGGCATCCATTGTACCATGGAATCCGTTGCCGTGGAGGAAAATGGGTTACTGAAATCCGCGAACCGCGAAAAACAAACCGCATATGGCTGGGGACGTTCCTGACTCCGGAGATGGCGGCCGCAGCCTACGACGTGGCGGCGTTGGCCCTGAAAGGCGGCGAGGCGGTTCTCAACTTCCCTGACTCGGTTGGCGGGTATCCGGTGCCGGCATCCAAATCGCCTGCGGACATTCGCACCGCTGCCATTGCTGCAGCAGAACTCATGAAGCCTGAAGCAAGCCACAACAACAACAACGTTAATGCATCAACAACAAATGAGGCAGAAGTAGTTCAGTATGATAACAATAACGTTTTCACTTCGTTTGATACTGAGTTTATGGACGAGGAGGCCATATTTTCCATGCCAAGTTTGCTGGTCGATATGGCTGGGGGAATGTTGCTATCTCCTCCCAGAATGAGCCCTCCCTCCGATGACTCAACCCAAAGTTATGTTGGAGAAACTTTGTGGAACTTTTGATCCCTCTATAATATAAATCAATTAATTAAACTAATATAATGGGATTAATAGGAAAATTTGGTTATATTATATGGTATCGAAGTGAGAACTTGGATATAATTAATATGTAAATTAATTAAATTGAGAACTAAGGGTAGTAAAACTAAGGCAGGGCTACTTTGTTCTGAGACCATGTGTCTGTGTGTTTTAGTAGTTCTACTATATGTCTATATGTAAGGTTTTCCATGCCTGTGACTTATGAGAATGCATCTGGGTGCTTTGTATCAGAAGTTTCCTTATGCTTTTTTCTTTTCTTTTCTTTTACTTTTTTTTTATGAGACATTTGAATCAAACTTTTCCTTTTCTTTTTTGCCTCTTCTTTAAGTAGTATATGCATGATTTTTCTGTTGTTCAAGAGTACTAAAACTGGAAACAGGAGGGAGACATAAATAGCAGCTTGAGACGCGATGAATAAGAAGATCTCTCGATTGCGACGCCGCAAAAGTTAGAAAAGCGGGTAGTTTATGTTCTTTAATGGAATGATATATGAAGCAGGAAATGTACCATGCTTAAAATTTATTTTATTCGCACACTATTTTTTGCACTCTATTTTTATATAATGAATGGTGGACATTGGACAATTCTGCCGTCTAAAACGTCAAACTAAACTAAATTAAGAGATCTAACTCAATCTTTTATATTATTTTTTAATTTTTACTGATAAATATATATTAAATTAATATTTATTATTATTATTTTTAACTGATATATTATTTATTATATTGAACATTAAGATATAAATTAGTTGATATGAAATTATTTTAAATAAATTATTAATGATTTTAAGTTTGAGTTTTGAAAGCTTAAATAATCTTTGGTAAACTTCAAGATATGATGTTTGAGGTAAAAATAAGAGATAGAAAAATAGAGAGAAATGTAACAAATATAATATCATACGATAAAAATATAAAAACAAAATGAAATAAAAAAGTAAATATATTTTCAACAAAGATAAGCAAACAATTTTGACTTATACGTCATTCAATAGGTCAAGATACTGAATCACCCGTCAGTTACTGAATTAGTTCCTGCTAGTAGAATCTTTGGAAACAATACACTCGTCACGCTTAAGAATAAATAATAAGTAAAATGCATTGTTTAAAACTTAATAATAAAGAAAATATATTAATATATTTTTTCCTATTATTGATTTTTAAACAATGGTGAAGACGTTACAATTTTTTTTAAGATCTTATAATTAAAAAGGTTTTGTAGATGGAAAGAGTATTTAACCCCTTAAGTGGTAAATTCAACTCCAAATTAGTCAAAATTTAATAAAGTTCCAAATAAAAAAAGAGTTTCTAAAAACAAAAGTAAAGAAAAAACGAATTATTTTTATTAAGAAAAATATTATTTGAATGAATATCACTATATATCGCTATGCCAAATTTGATATTACAATTAGACCAAACACGGGTGGTCCATCCCATTAATATAATAAACTCGGGGAAGAGATAATGTTATTTTTAATTTGAGTCAACATCTACAGATATATGATATTACTTGATTAAACCTTTCCGCTGTTCAGTTGTCTGGGTTGCAATCATGGGAGGGGGCCTTCCTCTCTCTCTCTCTCTCTTGTCATCTTACTGCTACTAAATAAATGGTAAACACTAGAAATGAAAAGAACAAGAAATTTCCCCTACGCGGTAAATGTAATTGTGTTTGAGGTGTGTTGACGATAATATATAGTTAA
Organism: Glycine max; assembly: GCF_000004515.6. Lineage (NCBI taxonomy): Eukaryota > Viridiplantae > Streptophyta > Magnoliopsida > Fabales > Fabaceae > Glycine > Glycine max. The sequence goes on from NC_038241.2 coordinate 4,581,201, forward strand.
TTCAAAAATCAAAGCTAAACTGATATATATATATATATATATATATATATATCACATGTATTCTTTACATTATTTAAGTCAGACAACTGTTGATAAAATATCTGTCATGTCTTGCTTCTATCAATTAAGTGGGCCAAGGATTAGTTTTTTTTTTTTTTGCAGTTAATTACTGTATAAGTTTAATGCCCTTAATTTAGACATACTAATTAAGTTAATAAAGTACTACAGTAAATATAATGTTTGATATTTAAAATAATTAATGTGCTATTATTAGTAAACTTAGGTTGTGTGTATTAATGTATCATGAGTCTCATTGTACAATGACATTTTATACTTAGGTTGGCCAGTGCAGGTTGTACAGAAAGTTTCGATGCCAAAAGTAAAAATATAGAGACAAAGAGCTGTATACGAAATTAAAGAACTCAATTCAAGGCTGGATAACATGTAGTGTCTTGATTATGCCAGTAGCTAGGGAAAGGCAGTTATATAGAAATTAGTTAGAGCATATCATCCAACCGCGTAATACTAATTTCTTCCGTGGAAGCCCTAACAGGTTTTCACCAGCATTAACTATTGCTACAATTTCCATGTCTATAGTCTCAATAATTTAATTTAATAAGCACAGCTAGCCAAGTAATTGTCTAGTTCAAGTGTGTACTTAGTGGTCCAGTGTTGATGAGTCAATATCATCAGATGCAGGAGGAAGAACAAAAAGATTGAAATAAAAGGAGTGACTTTTATTGATCCAAAAGGGAATGGGACCAAATAAGTTTCAGTGATGAGCAGAAATTTGAGCAGCAAAGTTTGAAATTAAGAAGCAAAAGATTTTGACTAAAGTGACGACACAAATGGCCGACATCTTTCCTTCTGACCCCTCGTTCTTCATGGCTCCAATCCTATCACTGCTTTTTGGTTGGTGACCTCTCTCTTTCTCTCTTTTCCTTTTCTCCTATAATTGGGAGCATATCTTATTTATAATTATATGCATGTTTTAATATCGCGACCAAACCACTGGTTTTTTCTTACATTAAAAATTAAGGTAAGACAGGAGTGGATTCTGGCTGGTTCATTGTTTTCAATCTAATTAATGCACAACAGAAAACGGAGAATTGAATATTGAAACACGATCCATACGCGACCGTCTCTAGTACGTACTACCTTTTTCTTCTTTCTTTTTTAGTTCTATTATTTCATGTTTTCAACATTTGATATGTAATAGTGTACATAATCATTTTTTTAGACAGACAATTTAAAAATAAATTGCAAATTAAAATTAAGAAAGAAAAACTTCTCACTGTCCAATACGTATGTTCAATTAAAAATCATTTTTCATTCTTTTTCAAGAATTTAATTAAAAAATTTATATACTCTCATTTAATTATGTATATCAACATATACCCTAAGATTATAGAATTTTGTAATAATTGTTTATAAGTCATATCTAAAGTGAATTTTATTTCATTGGTAGTGTAGAATTTTTATATTGACATTTTTTGGTACAATTTTTACATTGACATTGTGTCTAGATTTTTTTTATGTATTATTACATGTAATGTCACTCATATGTATCTACTTCGCGCTGGGTTGTTATCCAAAATAATATAGTTGGATCGAGGATTTGGTGTAATTAAAAAGTAATTGTGTTTTTATTGCTTTTCAGATAATTCTGACCCCTTTTTTGTTTTTCTCGCTTCAATATGAGCTCTTTCTCCAAAGGTGGGAGTGAGTATTTGAAAAGGAATTTCAATGCTCAAAGTAGTGTATATTTTGCGAATTCTAGTGAAAAATGAATTTAACCTATCTATCTATGTTATTATGCACTTATTAATAGCCGAGGATCATTATCAAGTGAGTAACTATTTACGTAATCCACTAAGGTTAATATAAGATATTGGTGGTGATGATTGGGGATTGACATGTAACCGACCTATAGTGAGACCTATACAATATAAATTGTATTTGAAAAAATATGTATGAAGTGACAACGAGGATTTGCTTTATAAAAGTATAAAGAAATAATATAATATTACTATATATACTCTAGATGAAACAAAGTAAAATTGAATAACGAACTAGCTAGTTGGTATGGTGCGTGTAAGTTGAGAGTTCAGTTCCTAATTTTATATTTTTTTTAAAAAAAAAGAGAAGGTAACAAAGGGAGCATCCTGAAGGACACAATCATATTCCTCATTTGGAACAGATTTAAAAGGTTAACTATGTGTGCTCACTTGACTTCCTCGCAATAGGCTGAAAGGATCTCCAACTTCAAGATGTGTAATAAGTGGTCCTCCAAATATATATGTTTCCCAAATGATCCCACTCACCAAGTCCTCGTGGCTTTTAACTTTTACGATTATTCTTCCTATCATTTTCTTTTCTTTTTCCTAATTGTTGGTACGATCTAATCATCTTTGTGCTTTGTTTAAGGGTTATATATATTTGTCTTTCAACTTTTTTAGATTTTGATTTTAGTCTCTCCTCATTTTTTTAATAAGTTTTGGTCCATCTTTAATTTTTTATTAGCATTTTCATTCTTTGAATTTCTACTGTTAAATGGAGAGAGTACATATTAAAAAGTACAAAATACTCTTACATAAATTAATATTAAATATTTAAGAAATTAAAAGCATTTTAAAAAATATAAATAATTTAAAATAATATTTTAAAATTAGGATAAAATATAATTTTGATTTTTTTTATAGTCTGTAATTTTAGTCTATATATTTTAAAATAGAAACATTTTATTCTTTATTTTAATAAATTAAGGATGAAAATATTAAATTTTTAAAATAAAGGAGACAGTGTCTCTATTTAAAAATATGAGATCAAAATTATAAATTATTAAAAATAGGATTATGAAAATTGTATTATAACCTTAAAATTATTAGACCTCAAGAATTAGTTAAACTGGGCCTACGATGGGCTACATACGCCATACGCCTACACTCTCCAGTGCCCCGCTAGTTGGATTCAATAAAGAATAGAGAGAATTGCTATTGGCACAAATAACATTGTTATTGGTCTATCAACATTAAAAAATTTCAAAAATATCATCTCACTTTGTATAGGGGAAACAGAGTTACTTTGTACTAGTGTGGGTGCAAAAAATATTATGCAACAAATGTGTGATTCTATTGTAAAATGCACAATACAATTACATTTTTGTTGTACATGTTTTTGGTATCCTACTAGTGCAGCAAAAGTACATTTTTATTATACAAAATGGTTGTAAAAACATTGCACAACAGAATTATAATTGACCTACGAAATAAAGAAAAAAAAATTTCCTGCATAATTTTAGGTCAAATGCAATCACGATTTCGTTGTGAGATGATTTCTACAACACAATGAAATCGTGATTCCAATGGATTGTCAAAAAATACAAATGGAATCACGATTTCGTTAAACAAATTGCATATGAGATCATGATTTTATTATATTGACTAAAATGGAGAAAAAAGTGCACATCAAAAAGAGATTTGTGAGGGAAATAAGAAAGGAAGGAAAAGAGTAAAGAAAGAAAAAGGGCCAATAACAATTGTGGAGGAATTAATATTAATTCTCAAGAATAGAAACTAGATCCCAAAAAAGGGTTATTTGATTGATAAAATTCTCTTACAATTGTGAGATGTATTTTATTTGTCCTCCTTTCCCAAGCACACCATCAAGTTTCATTTGTTTGCAAAGAAAAAGGATAAAAAATGAACAATAAAATGTGTGAAATTCACATTATTATACTATTGAAAAAAGATTATTCTATGTAAGTTAAAATATATTTTCTATGATGATTATTAATCGTTGTCATAGACAACGTTATAAAAAGTCTTTACTTTTTATGATAATTTCATAAAAAATCTTCGTAGACAAAGATATCTTTTTAAGACGATTTTTTAAAATTCATCTTAGAATAATAATTTCTAAAATGATTTGTATAAAATCATCGTAAAGTAATTATATTTATTTATAAAAATACCATTATCTTATATAGTAAGATGATTCTTCAGGAATCATTTTTTTTTAATAGTGTTACCGTCTTCTTTAATTTAAATGTATTTTCGTTTCTTTTTTTTTTTTCTTATTTCTTTCCCCTCAAACCGTGAAAACTCAGTGTTCAACATTTACGATGATACTGTGTAGGACTATGATTTAGGGTAATTATTAAAACATGTGAAAATAAAAATGAATTGTATGACTGAGCTAACGTGAATGACATGTTGAATGACCCATCACATATTTTCTATCTTTCTACTTTACACACGAGTCACGACCATGAAAATTCTAAACACGTCTTAGACTCTGTTTCCCAAACAGTCCAAAGCGATAGCATTGATAGCCCGAAACTGCAGCAATAGCGGGGAAATCCGGGTCAAAGTGTTAAGTTTGGCTACAGATTGTGACAATGAATGTCAACCAAGAAATTGGAATGAATCCTTTCAAGTAGCCAAAGCAAGTCTGGCCCCATACAACTAATGCCAACTGTACCCGACCCGTGTCCACATCGTAGCCACGTGCGTTATTCTTCATTCATATCCACTCACTTCAATTCTCACACTCAATTTCACAACTTCCACTTCACATATTATATAAGCCACTCTACAACCAACTCCACTAAGTGCAAACAAAAACACTCTCAACAAATGAATATTCTCGGACAATCATTCAACGAATCAAACAACGGAAGCTACTCTTGTTCGTCGCCGGAGACTGGTAGCTCCTCTAACATTCCAAACACTTTTCACTCCGACGAGGAAGTGCACACACTAGCTTCGGCGCGTCCTAAGAAACGTGCGGGGCGTCGAATTTTTAAGGAGACAAGACACCCGGTGTACCGAGGAGTACGAAGGAGGAACAACAACAAGTGGGTCTGCGAGGTTCGTGTTCCCAACGACAAGTCCACCAGGATTTGGCTTGGAACGTATCCAGTGCCTGAGATGGCCGCACGTGCGCACGACGTCGCCGCGCTCGCGCTTCGGGGCAAGTCGGCTTGCCTCAACTTCGCCGACTCGGCGTGGCGGCTGCCCTTGCCGGCGTCGACAAATGCGAAGGAGATACGGCGAGTGGCGGCGGCGGCTGCTGTAGCGATTGCGGCGGAAGACAGCTGCGGCGAGCAGTTACAGAATAGTATTGTGAATGATGCCGTTGCTGATGATTGTGAAGTTAGCAGAAGTGACGTCAGCTTTGATGAAGATTCCAATAGCAACAAAGGTTTGAGAGTTTTTTGTGATTTGGATGAAATTACAATGGCAGATGCACCGGTTTTTGAGGACATGCGTGAGTGGCTTCAGAGTATGGCGGATGAGCCTTTAAGATCGCCTACTTTTGTAACATATGTTAATGTTAGGGATGTCTGGAACTTTGTGGAGGATGATGCTGAGGTATCCTTGTGGAGCTTCACAATTTAGTGCGTTTAGTTTGTTCTTTGTCTTCTTTCGTTTTTGGTTTTTGTACATAATTAGGAACGGAGGAGTACGAAAATGTACCAAGACCGAGACGATATAAGGAGCTAGCTATATAGGGAGGATCATAAAACTGTAAGACATTGCAAATTTTCTCATTCAGTTGTTTTTGTAATTCTCATAATCATATAGATAAAGGAAAGGTTTGTAAAATAAATTTTCCATTTTCATCAATATATATATATATATATATATATATATATATATATATATATATATATATATATATATATATATATATATATATATATATATATATATATATATATATATATATATATATGCACGTCTTGCAAAGAAACACGTTTTGCAATCCCCCAGCGGTCGATAAAAAAGATACATATAGATATTGTCTTGTTAAATGGCAGCTGATTGCATAATTCATCATAAACAAATTCAAATTATGCAATCAACAATTAATATGCACGCTGTATGAAACAAAACTTTATTTGCCTTGCATGAAGCAAGTTCCTCTAAGTAAATAATTAAAGGCATCGGATAAGTAACCAGTGTTAAAATACACCACCTCCATTAGACTATTACGAACTTATCTAAGTAAATAAGGACATTAGATATCTTCTAAGCTATAATGATAGAGCTCAAATAAGTTTAGCTCAAATTTTTAAACTTCTCATGCATTTTTCATAAGAGAAATAATATTTTAAAAATTCCTAAATACTATCAAACACCTTTTCATCAACACACATCTCTCTCTCTAACAGATCATATAACTTACTTTTCAATTTCAAAATCCATATTCTTTTAATTTATTTTTATATTCCTACCCTGTGAACTAAGACATCTTTTATTTATTTATTTATTATTATATTATTCATTTTTAAGACATGATTATATCATATTGTTTATCAATAATAGTATTTTTATATGCTTTTGATCCTTCAACTTATGTGTGTGTGTGATTTTATCATATAGCTTTATCAATAATAGTATTTTTATATGTCTTTCCTTAAACGTGTGTGTGTGTTTTTGTTAAGATTAAATGATACTACAAAAGATGCTCAATTAGCATAGTACAATAAGAGTAAACAAATGGAAAAAAAGACATACCCTCACCCTTACCCCAACTGAACGCATACTTTCATATCCCACACCGTACGTGTTACATGAAGGGAACACAACAAATAATGGGCCCCCTCGTAATTTTCTTAATTAGTTTTCAACGATCACTCTTTTAGGTGCAATGAAAAAGGAAAGGAAGTGAACCAAAAGATAAGACAATATAGAATTCAAGAGAACCGAAGAATAGATATTTACTCTTTCAACCTATTAATATTAGCGTGTGAAGGATAGTTTATAGAATAACGTTTATTTTTTAAATGAAATTGAGAAAAATTAAACGAATTAAATTAATATTTTGCAACAGTATTATTTTTTTAATTTGCAAGAATGAAAAATAAATACCATAGAATTTATAATAATTCACGAATCATATTCCATCACCTGAATTAAACCCTTTAATTTTTACAATAACATTATTATCATCATTGTTCACTTTTGAGTTCAAAAGAATATTTCTTTTGAATTTACTATTGAATAAATGTTATGAAGGTTGTAACAACATTTTTAATAGAATTAATGTACATGAAATTCAGCAATCAGTCAAAAAGATATTGTTAATATTCTTCTTAAATACTTTGTATAAAACACAAATTAAGAACTTGATATTAGCTTCTTCTTTTTTGGTTATTTTTGTCATCATATTAATATTGATGATTAAAACAAAATAGAGGAATACTATCAACAATACTTGATAACTGCAAAATTTGATAATCAATTTTGACTAAAAATGATTGTAATTTCTTTACTTTATTGTTGTTTTTAATGAAATAATAAAGAAATTAATATCTTTGTAATTTTTTATTAGCAGAAGCTAAAAGAAGAAGATTTCAAGTGCTTTAGAGGAAAATTGATGCAAAAATTGAAAGAAAAAACCTTGAAGAAAAATTGGAAGAATTGAATAGCTTGCTTAGTGCACACCCTTACTAAGCGGGTAAGCTCACGTTTAGCGCGAATAAGGCCCATGAAGAAGCTCAAAGGCGCATTTAGTGTGAAATTCCGCACTAAACACGAAGTCAGCGTAAAAAGTAAGTTACCTTAGTCCTATAAAAGGAGTAGGAAGCAGAAAAGAATTGATTTAAAACCCTTCAAACCCAACCAATATCTATCCAAACTCCCTTTACCTGTAGGAATACATCTTGGATCTGTCGATTGTGTTATGGCCAAAGTCCTACTCATGGTCACTTGGTGGAATTAGGAGAAGTGGTAGGTATTATTGTAGGCCAATCCATTGGAGAACCGGACACTCAACTAACATTAAGAACTTTTCATATTGGCGGAGTATTCACTGGAGGTACTGTAGAACAGGTGCGAGCACCTTATAATGGAAAAATTCAATTTAATGAAGATTTGGTTCATCCTACATGTACACATCATGAGCATCCTGCTTTTCTATGTTATATAGACTTGTATTTTACTATTGAAAGAAACAACCTACACATCGGGATATCAATCCCTAGACCACCCCGAAGACTCATAACTCTTTAATGAATACATCATAAGCCTGAGTATCTCTAACAGGGGAAATCCTCTTTCTATGTTCATTATCCCATTTTCTTTCTCTGTCCATCCCTTTTCTTCTATCCACAACAATCCTTAAAGTGTAAAGTTTCTCATGACAATCAAAGACTAAACCCCCTTAGTTAGGGTCTGATAGACCTAAAAAGACCAAAAGATATATTGTATGCTTCATATCTATCAATGCAAACATGTATTTTCTTTCCTATTATTCTTTCTTATTTTAAATTTCATATATCATTCATCCTTGTATCATCTTTAAGGGTTAGGCGCTCGAAAGAGGATAATCCTTATTAGAAATACAAGGAAGATCTTATATGCATCAATTTTAGGAATTAGTCGTTCGAAAAAGGATAATTTTTAATATAACTCAGAGGAAGGGGTATCTTTAATAAAATCATGGTAGTCATAAGGTGATTGCATTATGTCCATGCATTAAAACAAACTTCTAGAATTAGAACTTAATGCATTTTATCTATTGAGTCTTTGCAAAGACGTTTGAGAGATAAATATGTAAGATAGATTTGACATCATGAGGCATGAGGAGCATGTATTCTAATAGATGTGAGTAGGGAAAATTTACCTAATTCATAGAGAAAAATCTAAAATAATACATATTAGGCAAATAAGACATGCTAGGTCCCAACATTATCACATTTTGAATTTATCTTTTTATCATTATCTTTATCTTTTACTTTTCTCATCTTATCTATTTTATCTTCTACATTTCTTATCTTTTACTTTAATCTCTTATCTCTTTAATTTTTATCTTATCTCCTAATCTTTTATTTTAAATTTCTTATCCTTTTTCTCTCTTATTTTCTTTAAATTTTACATTTAAATTTCTTATCTCTGACTTATAAATTGAGTTTACATTAATCTAAGTACAAATAAAGTCCATCTAAATTGATGTAATTGACAATGAGTTAACAATACTTTTATGTGTTTTATGACTTTAATACATATTTTATTAGTTTAGATTACTTGGGACGCAATTTTCTTAAGAAAATTTATTAAATAAATAAGAAAAATCATAAAAATTTAATTATTAATAAGGAGTATGTTAGAAATTAAGAATATATTGATACTTGACAGAATTTGTCAAATATGCATTAAAAGATTACAAGTAAAATTAAAGTTAAGAAAAATTAATAATAAATAACATATATAATAGTGTTAAAGAATTTTAAAATTCTTATTGTTTATTTTAAATTTCTCATTTGAAAATTTGATTCTTAGTCTTACCCTTGTTTATCGGCTTTTGCCAATTTTAAAATGTGTTCAATTCTTTTATTAACCAGAAAAAAAGAAAGGAATCGGAAAGAAATACTAAAAAGAAAACGATGAGATGACTGTGGGGACTCGCAAGTCAACAGGAGGATCAGAAACACGTGGCACGTGCCTAAGCGCATGGAGAGAAATTAGGGAGGGAAGGAAGGGTCAACTAGGAGTCTACTGGCAGTCCAAAGCAGCCAGTATCCTACTATTAGTTGTTTAACTCACTACACAACAAACTTCAAATTGAGCCAATAACAATAAAATTAATCCCTCTCCAGATTCAAATTTTTATGAATATCAATTAAGAAGCATCCAAGCTTCTTCTTTCTCACACTTCATTAAACTCATATTTTTCATCGCATGCACTTCAACCTCTAAATTTCTCTTCTTCCCACACATTATTTTTATTATCTCACAGACTGTGTTTAGTGTTGAGATTTTGAGATCTTCACCGCCGAACCTTCTTAAGTCTTTCCTTTCTGTGCAGTTCTTCAACAATATATATATATATATAGTCCCTAAGTATCTCTATATTTCTACACCATTACTCGCTTTTCTTCTCTCCTTAGTCCCTAGCTACCTTAAATTTGTTCAATTAACTTTCCTTACATATTATATGGCTTCTAGTGGTGCCACACCTCTGTGTAATAATCATTCTCTAATACATCTCCCAAAACGCTCCGTTTTGCTGAAGGACTACCTGAGGGATGACCTCAGTTCGTGTTCAACGAACGGTTTCAAATCGTTCCCGCGCCGACAATGCTGCACCACCGTGGGATTCTTCGGGGAGAAAGATCTCCAGCTCCAACGCAAAAGAAGGAGCACGCTCCCTCGACGACGATCCACAACCATATCGGCCTTGCAGAGAGCTTCTGGAGCAGTAATCAACGCGATAAAGTCACTGCCGCCGTTGTCACAAAAGAGTGGTAAAGCGAAGAAAGGTGTTGCCGGTGTTCTTTGTAGAAGCTTCTCGAGGAAGGTTTTGAGTAGAAGATTCTGGAGGAAAGCGGCGGCGAGGGAAGAGGGAAACGAAGATGTGCCGCGGAGGAGGAGATCTTTCCATGAACTCATCATGCTGGATCATGAGGAGCATCGTAAAGCGACGTCGTTGAATGAGGATAGTACTACCGTGTTCGCTGCGCATGCCCCGAGCGTGACCACCTCTTCCGCTTGTGGCAGTGAAAGCTGGGGAGACAGCGAGTTCACTTTTACATCTGCCGGTGCTTCTTCTTCCTCTGAGAGCTCCAACGAGAATTACCTCGTACTTGAGGGTACCGAAGAGGGTGCGCCCCATCACAAGGTGGAAGAAGTAGTAACTAAGGTAAGTAATCTTTTTTAAGTTGTCTTTGGTGTATGGATTCTGTACTAATAAGTCGGTGATTGGTTTGTTGGTTATAATGGGATTGCACCTGATTTTCTTGAATAAGTTTTTTCGTTTGAATTTTTTCATGAAAAAAAAGTGATTAAAAAAATTATATTAAAAATGATTAGATTTTTTAAGAAAGATTAATCGATAAATATTTCGAAATAATAACATTTATACCCAAACAAAAGGTGTTAGGTGGGTTAATTAGAACATTGGAGATTTCGGGGGTTCGGTGGCTTTTACAAGAAGCTAGTTCAAAAATTTAAAGACCATGAATGGCTTTTAAATCGGAGCCATCTGTTTTACATTAATTAGTAAGACAAACATTTTTATAATGCAAAATTCAAAATTGATGATTAGTTCAGAAGTTAACTATTTTAAAGTAAGAAAAACACACTTTAAAAATTTAAAATCTTAACAATGGTTGATATTATAATATTCTTTTGCATGTACGTCTTAAATATTATTAAAATCTTTAATTATTAATTTTAATTAATGATCATAAGTAGTATATATTGCGTTGGAGGATACGATTCCCTTGATTAATCATGCATGGGGTTTTTTTTTGGTAAACCATGCATGTGCAAATCAAATCAACTTGGGAAGCACAGCTGGTAATGTGGTTTGCACGTGCATGGTGTGGTGGTTTTTGAAACTCACTGCAATTACTGACACTAAGGCTAGGACTGGTCATTTAAATCAAAATGCATTAAATAAAGAAAATAGTGTGTTTTAATAAATAGATAGTATATAAACTCCAAAATGAATTGCCCGTAGATTCAGGAAATGTCAACCTAGTTGGAATCGCTTTAATCCCCATCCGTTCTTTTGCCTAAAGAAAATGAATTCCACGTAAAAATTTAAGTACAAAGTTGGTTTTTCATGGTGAAGTTTTGTTGACTTCACTCTGATTGTTTGAACTCTTGCCTTAATAAAATGTCAGTTGTATTTATCAAATGAAAATACGAGATTAGTTAACCTGTTCTCATGAAACAGGAATATTGGCCGAATGATGAGAAGGAACAATTTAGTCCTGAATCAATACTAGATTGCCCGTTTGAAGATGAAGAAGATATTTACAAGTCTCAAATCAATTCCACTTCCATTACTCTTTCCTTTTCTCAAGGTAATGCCCCCTCTCTCTCCCTCTCAACAACAAAATACCACAAAAATTGATGAAGATTTGTTTTGCAGCATAAATACATGCTTTTTCTCTGACAAATGAATGAAAGTGTGTATATTTAATGATGTAATTACAGGAAGGAAACACAAGCATATGCACAAAAGATGCCATTTTGAAAGTGTGGTTCCACTGGAGCCAGTGGTTTTAGAGAAAATGTTCGCGCGGTTAGAGCTGGAGGATGAACCACACAACCATTATACAAAACAATGTTCCCGCTTATTAGTGCCAAAAGTGCGTGCCCAAAACAACTTGCGTCGTGACAACAATCACAACCATGAGGACAATGCTCGTGATCTTCTCAACTTCGTTAAAAGGTCAATTACACCCAACAGTTTGATAACAAAGGCAGAGAACCTGCTGTTTGATTACTTCAAGCAGAGTATTGAGGAAAACAAAGACATTGATTATTCAAAGAAGCTTCAAATTTGCAAGGTAGCTGAAGATTGGATAAATGGACAACCCCAAGAAATGTATTTGGGTTGGGAAGTGCAAGGAGGAAGGTGTGTCTACATTAGGGAGATGGATAAGTGTGAGGAGTGGAAGAGCTCTGATCAAGACATACAACAATTGGGTCAGGAGCTGGCAAACGAGGTGTTCACTAATTTGGTGAATGAGTTCACACTTGAACTCACGTCATGTGCTAGCCACTAATGAGATGTTGCAAGTATCTTCCTCCATTGTTTTTTTTTTTTTTTTTTTTGCTTTTTACATTAATTGTATTAGCCTCTTCTCCCTGTCTCGGGGACACGGGATGCTAAATTTTGGAAGGAACTATTAGGGGAAATTTTGGTTTTAGTTATGATGTTTTTCTTCCCCATATCCTGCATAAATATTACGACTTGGGAGAAACCAATTAAGTGCATGTATGGATACCTAAAGAGATTTGATTTTAGCTTTCAAAATCACGAAGAATAATTGAAAAATCAGAAGAAATAAAAAGTTACTTTGTCAGTGCCGTGAAAAAAAAAGCAAGGTGTAGTTACCATACTGCTCAATCAAACATACACTGAATTCATCTTCTCCAACAAGCAATAACAACAATGACGCTAGATGTGTTGATGATAAATAGTTGACTGAGGAGATCAAATTAATATATATATATATATATATATATATATATATATATATATATATATAAATAGAATAAAATCTTCCCAACATGTATATATGAACTCTTAGTAACTTAATTACTTTCAACGATTGAGAAATTGTATTTGTACAAACGGAATATACAAAATAAAAAGAAATAAGATGAGAAGAAAAAGAAATGTGAGATGAGCTAGTTAATGTGACAAAGAAATAAAGAAAATGATATGAAAATGATGTATCAATTTATTTATAAATAATATATCTTTTTCTATAATTATTCTATGCAATCAACAAACCGTTATCATATTAGTTAAGGTACACACATAAAGAATTAAATAAACGTAAAATGTTTTATATTAAAAATATAAAAATATTTAACATTTGCACATGACAAAAGCTAGACCACTTGAGGTGCAACAAAAGGGGCGAAAAATTTATGCCAGCATGAAATAAGTAAATAATATGTCCTAAAAAATAAAAGAAGTTATGCCTGAAACCTTCGTTGAAAATAATTAATAGTTGAGTTGAATAAAAGAAGTTATGCCTCAAATTGATTATAATCAATTTCATTGGTGGACTTAATTTCATCATATTATAAATATTTTTGAGTTGAATAAATACCTATAATTCTAAAGGAAAAAGAAATTGTATAATATATTGGATACTTAAATTAAAGAGTTTAAACTCAAGATAAAATTAGTTATTAATAGATTATAGATATTATTTGTTGCTTGCAATTTTGAGATTTTAACAGTATTTTCAATGTAACAGAAACTTATATGATCACACAATAAGTCAAAACTGGGATTAGAATTTATCTTACGAAGTTAATTGAAAAACCAACTAAGACTTAATTAGACTCTAACTCTTTACCCATTAATACTTTTAGTTAATCAAAATGGGCAAACTCAAGTTAGAGGGTGTGCACATAAGTGTATGCCCATAAATTATATACAAGCAAGTTTAGGTCAGTATGAATAATGAGCTCAGGATTAATACTTAGGCAATTGCTTCCTGCACCTATATCTTTGCTTCCTACACTTAATCCGGATTGAAAAATTACATTTTGGATTAGGCTTTTCAGAATGCAAAAGTTTACATTCTGGAAGGCTATTCCATAATGTAATTTTACATTCTAGATTAGCCTTTCTGGAAGCTTAAAATGGTACACGAAGTAATTATGGATGTGCAGGAAGCAATTGCCTTAAATCAAACAACAGCATGCAGCTTTGTACAGAATATACTGTTTTGATGTGTCATCCATTTTAAGCAAATCTTAAAGCTATTTCTCTTCTCTCTATACAAATACTCATATCAATAGTGCAACTTCATAATGAAGTCACATTAATTTGTAAAATAAAATACCTTGGTCAAATAACATTGAATGTAAGAAAAATTGAACTAATGTGCTAAATAAATGTTTTTGTCATTTACTCCTTATACTTTATTTTATTTTAGTTCAAAGTTATACCTTATACTGTAAGTGAAGCTTATGCCTCTGTTTACTTTTAAAGATTAGTTGCTAAGCTTCTATCTTTAATTTGTAGGAAATCAAAGCTCTGATCCCTCTAACCATGGCCACTCAGATGATATGGATGATGGTGAGAAGTGGATGCTTTTGCCCTTTGCTGTTCCTGTTAGTTTATTGTTTTAATGTTTCAACAATTACTTCATTGCATGTACAGATCATCCTGTTCACCTTTGCATTGTGTGTTTGATTTCACTAACAGTTCCATTTTGTATGTGCTGGAAATTTCCATCAGTGATTTACCAACTAGTGCGCTAGAAGTTCCCATTGGAAAATGTAAAAATCTTTATATTAACAATGTATCAAAATTAAACTCATAATAATATGATAAAATATTTAAAAATGATTGTCCTGAAAATTATTCTCTGTCACTTGTCTTTGCAGTAAAGACCTAAATTAGTACAAAAACCACTAGGACACATTAACTACTAACAAAAATTGAACTCATAAGAGGTCCATAACAAGTCACACCTTGAATCACATTCATCCTTTTGTTAACTAAGCTCCCTTAATGGATATGCAAACTTAGTACCTGAAATTACATAACGGGCAATGATCAAATATGTTTGTCTATTGTGTGTGTGTGTGTTTCCATGTCTTATTTCCGAATTAAAATTAGAGGACACCGCATGGTAGTGGAGATAGACATTAGACAATGTCATATTCATGGTCTGAATTACCTATCTAACTTTATCTGCATTAAATATATTTGCTTGAAGTTTTACCATCCTGATTGACCTGGATAACGAAATGTCAGGAAGTTTTATGTAGTTTACATGATTATGCAAGGTGAATATACTTGTATAGAAAAAGAAAACGAGGACGAATAGTGCATCACTATTGCAATTGTTGAAAACTATGAAGTCTATACACCCAATGTTGTTTGGGACTTGTTTGATACCTTTCCTCGCAGGGAACAACTATAAGTGGTAGGCTGTGATAAAAAAAAAATATCCCTTTGAATCATCCCCCTTTTTATGGATCTAGTAATGTCCTTTTGTAGTATCTTTCGATTCATACATGAGCCTTTTAGAATTGCTTTCTGATTCAATCAATTTTAATGATTCCATGCATATTATAAAACTTTTACACTTGATTTGACTCTTATGAGTGTCAAATGAACGTTAAAAGGTAATATTTCCCCTATAAATTTCGTTAAAGGCGGTACGTGCAGAATGTTCAGTTATATTCTCAACACTATTTATATTAGACCTTTTGTATTTGACTCTTAATTCCGTCTGCAGTTGGAAATCTGTATTTGCCTTTAATTAAAAGGCTACCAAATTATATGTCTGTATTTGCTTTGGTGTTGAACTTTTGAATTTCTGACATTTATTCAGTGTTTCAATATGTCAAAGGCCATACAAAACTGAAGTTGAAAGTTTACCAAAAAAATTAAGTTACCTTCTAGAAACTTTGAATTGTTGGTTCAATTTACACCTCAATTTTGTTTTCTTTTACTTTAAGTTATATTGTTTTTCTGCAGCATGTTGGAGTCTATTCAAGTATATATGAAGTTAGACAAAGATCTATTGCTGGAGATCTGTTATAACCGTACAAGTCTGTTTGTACTCTTCACAAATTGAAAAGGAATATGAGTGTTTTGTCACTTTAGTTTCCAAAAGGAGAATTGAATTTTCCTGTCAATTATTACTTCCTAGAAAATAAACAAAGAAACTATTTTTTGTTATAACAGTTATAACTTGTATTTGTGTAGAATCTACTGTGCATAATGCATCCAGTAACTAACTTACTATAGACTATGAGATAAGGACTTGCATATACCATCATCTCGTTCATACAATTGTTGAATAGATAATGCAATAGACACTACAAATCTTATCTAAGCGGTAAGTATAACATCACACAAATTACATAGCTAGCTCAAATCTAAAAGGTTTATGGTCGAGGCTGTTTACATAAGAAATAAGAAATAAGAAATAAGAAATAATATATACTATACACTAGAGACTGGTTAAGAAAACAAAGTAAAAAGTAATAAAAAAATTGAAATCGTTATTTGAATGTACAGTATTTTTAAAAGGATCTTGCTTAGATTAAGAAATTAAAATAAAAAAATATTTATTATGTAAATCATAAGACAACATAAATTTTTGTTAACAATGAAAAAATAATACTCTTAAGATATTGTTTAACATTTTTTTTAAAATTACTAGTAATTGAGAGTATTTAATAGAACGTATTAAATGTCCATAACCAATGACAATTGACAGATACATGAGACATTATAAAGACATTAAATCGCCGCAAAACAACGATATGGTATTATTGTGCTATTAATTCCATTACCCAGTAACCTAGCTACTCTAACCGTATTCAATTGTGTCCATTAAAGAACTTATTGTTTCTCTTTTTCTTTTTCCCCGTTTTGAAGTTATGTGAAACTTACTTTATTTAACAAGCTAAAAATCGAATCCCGTGAACCATATCCTCTAATAATGTGGCCAAGACTTGGCTCAAATGTTGTCTTGTCCCCACAGATGGAATAAAGACAGGCACGATGTAGGGCAAGTATTTTCATCCATACGAGCTTTGATCAATGCAGCTACCTGAATTTTGGTATAACTTTGATCAATCTAAAAGATAAGGTATTATTGGACTACTCATACTGAAGTCGTTGTTGGATCTCATTATGGAATTTTTCCTCTCAGCTTGTTGAAAGTTGAAACGATCAAACAATTATTATTGCTGATTGAACATTTATAATTATAAAGCTTTGATGAGTCTCCAAATTAGAGCGTCACACTAATTTGTGGTAATTGGCATAGACCGAATATATTACACCCTTCCATTTGTATTTCTCTGGATGATGGACGAAATTTTTGAGTTCTTTAGTTTTTTTTCCTTTTCTTAATGGACTTCTATATAAAATTTCAGCAATTGTTATTTATAAACATCATAACATGACACATAAATCTCTTGTAATGGTAAAAAAAAATTAAGAAATGATATCTTTGAGCAACAAGCGTAAAAAGAACTCTATTATTTTACCTTATTACTTGATGAAATTATAAACACAATCAAAGTCATTAAATGAAATCTCAATACAATGGTGGTGTATCTACAATTGTAGTAAAATAAACTTAAATGTATAAAATGAAAAAAAATAATTTTGTGTCTTAATCTTAATTATTAGATTCAGCTCAAGGATGTTCAAGGTTTGAGGGAAAAACTACAGTAGGACATTTACTTATTTAAAATTTATTTAATACTCAAATCTCGTCAATCAATATCCAATATAATAGATATTTATAAATAATTATGAAAATAATTATTATAATTATACTAATTTTGGAAAATTTTAAAACAATTTTAAATTCTCATATTTTTATATTTATATTAATGATCAAACTATTTTCTGTTATCTGTAACAAACAACTATGTACTCTGAAATAAATCAAACTTTACTCTTTTTTTCTGACAGCAAATCAAACTTCACTTAAATATCATTTAATGTATTTCATTTAAATTACAAGTACAAAGACAGAAAATATGTACTGTTGACATGTGTTTCCTCGCTCATACATCTGAAAATTAAAGGCCCTTAATTTTGCATTCAATCACAATTTCCATTTCAAGAATGGCCAGAATAAGATATTTATCTTTGTGAATGTTTATTTTTCCTATTTCAATCAAACTATGATACATACACAAAGCTAATAACTAAGAAAGAATGCTACATTTTATAAGAGATAGAAGTATTTTACGTACATGCGTTATTTTTTAACTAGAAAAGGAAAAAAAAAAGATAGAGAAGTGAAAAGAGATAGATTTATACCGAGAAAGAGTGGCAATGAGAAAACAAAAAGGATTTTATATATATATATATATATATATATATATATATATATATATATATATATATTTCCCCATCAAACAAGTTGTATTGTACGTGAAGGCAGTTATTAGGTGCAATTATCAAAACTCAACTGTCTTCCAAAAAAATTATGTGTTCTACAATTTTTCATTAATTTGGTACTATATATTTGCAAGGCAAAGACATCGGAAGGTGATTTTGAATGATGCCACTTCAAAATCTCTTCATTTTCTTAAGTATTTATACACTGTGGGTCCCCGCAATTAAATTAGTTTTCGGCTACATAAACAGCCAGTAATCTTTATATTTTTCTCAAATATATATGACCGTCATCATGATCGTTGTGGTTTGAAACTGTATATAATAGGAACAAGAGTTTATTTCAGTTACTTGGGGGAACATTAAGCTTGGTTCATCAAAAGGCCTCATCACTTGAAGGGTTACTATATACTACTTCTGTGACTGAAAAGTGAGCTGAGGTGTATAACTGCAAATGGGTGTTTGGTGGTGGAAGCTGTTTGTTGCTGCTCTTGCTGGGATTCTCTTCTCAACCCAACATTGTGCTTCCCAAAAAGGTAATTGTTCATCTTGTTTTGCTCTCTTTTGGCCATTTACAGATTGGAGCTATTTAATTAGATTACTCATCTGAATTTATATATAAGTAAAAAAAAATTGTTTCTTAGATTTAATCATAAGTAAATTGTTTCTTTCATTTATTGTAATTCTATTTTTAAAAAAATTATTTTATTTCTGATATTAAGTTTTAATCAAGAAAATTTTAGTTAGGAATAATCTTATTTTTACTTATGACAACTAATTTTCTTAATATATATGAAAATAGTTATTTTTATTTATATGGGTTCAGACGAAATACATTCCAAGCAAAAATAAGTATAATATGATATTCAATGGAGTTTGTTCAGTAAGTAATTAGTGAAATTTCGAAATGTAATGATGATTATTTTGAAAATTTTAATTTTTTTCAAATTACGTGTCATGTTAAAATAGTTATTAAGATATAGTTTTTAATTTTATTTTTATCTTTTGATATTTTACTAAATATAGATCGAATGGGATTTTTTTTATGTGAACTCCTTGTTACTAATCACTTTTTGGAATATAAAAATCACTAAAGCTAATTTTATTTCTTCTAACGGGTTGGGCTTGTCTTCTAACTACAATAAATTGTGCAATATAAAAACAACTCCTGGTTACTATTTCATGGTTTTATTGCAAATGAGCTGAACCTGTCATCATAAAGTTTCTTTCTAGACACAGTAAAAAAATAGAACCAGGAGTGCAAAAATAGAACCTGTCCTGATAAAGTTATGCATGAGAAAGTAAATTATTTAACAACTATGTTAACTTTGTTAGTAAAGTAAAAAGATATCTTAATAAAGATAAAATGTCAACCAATTAATGCTACTATATGAAACTAACTAAAAATTAAAAATATAAATTACTGGTGTGCCCTGGCTAACTAGTTAACGAAGTGTAATTATTGAAGCGAGGAGAAACTCAATAAACGTAAATTGGCTCAACTAACTAGCACATGGCCATTGATTAGCTAAGTAGGACTATAAACCGTAGTTAACGTACGATAGATGCATTAATGAGCTTCTCTCACATATTCACAAAGAGTTACAAAGAAAATTATAGTTAGAAAATTAAAATTAAAATAATTAAACTAAAGAGATAGGATACATGTACAACACGGTTATCTTTCTTTATCATATTATTTATTACATTTTCACTTTCCTCTTACTTTTCTCCCTTTTTTCTTATTTGTTGTAAAATTTATTGTACAAATTATTATACAAGTATCATTTCTTACTAAAAACCAACTAACAGAACTCAACAGGGTTAGTAAGCAGTTGAATCTCTTAAATAGTGTTTGATAAACGAGTTAAAATGAGATGTAATAGAACATTTGAGTTATATTCTATATTTAGTGTACTTTTGAAATTGAATAGAATGAAAACCAAAAACTCATACATTTTGGTTCCATGAACTAAAATAAGTGTAAACAAAGAAAATAGAATAGAACGTTTTATTTTGTTCTATTTCATCTGCTCATCAAATGCTATCTTAATTATGTCAATTAAGATTCAATTATTACGTATATCATGAAAAAAGATTTTACTAAAAAAGATAATTCTCACTTCAGTAATTTTTATAAAATGAATACCAATTATTTGCACATTTCAAAAGAATTAATTTTCAATCATTAACTAAAAATACCTTTGATTTATTTAAGAAACATATAATAACACTGGCTTCGGAATTTAATCATATTTAAAATTTATTATTTTTCTTCAAAAATGTATTTTACATAAATAACTCATATTTTTTTTCTCATAAACTCAATGTATGTTGTCAATTGAGTATATTCAATAAATTTATTAATATCCTTAAAAGAATGATTGTTATCAAATTAAAGCTCAAAATTTATAAATAAGTA
Organism: Glycine max; assembly: GCF_000004515.6. Taxonomy (NCBI): domain Eukaryota; kingdom Viridiplantae; phylum Streptophyta; class Magnoliopsida; order Fabales; family Fabaceae; genus Glycine; species Glycine max. The sequence continues at coordinate 4,601,995 of NC_038241.2, forward strand.
TTTTCTTTTATCAATAAATATTAATTTGTCAGTTTTATAAAAAACATAAGTTGGAGGAATTTGAATCCACCATGTCTCCCGCTCCCTTTTCCCTTCACCATTCTCCCATAGACGAGAATATTAAAATTACCAACCAATAGAATACGTAAAATATGTATGAATCCTTTAACATTAAATTCTAATATGATAAAATCATGTTTAAATAAATATTTGGGGCGGGCGGGGAGAGAATGGAACTTGTATATCATTATATAAGAAGATACAAAATTTAAACATTAGCTATTATGTAGATGAAAGTATCTATTTGTGTGAAAAGATATCCTAAATAAATGGGACAGTTGAAGAATGCCCTTGTGCTTGTTGGGTGTACTGAGTTTCAGCCACTGAACTTGAATCTTGATTTTGACATGCCAGACCAGCAATATGACTATGGTGACCCAAGTTTCCTTCATTTATTTTCCTTTTAATTCAAAGATGAAAAAAAAAATAGAGGCAAATGAAGAAAACAGGGTAAATTAAACATTTTACATCATCAAAACTCAGTTAGAACGAAAGAGACGAAAAGGAAACCTTCAGCTAGGTGTTTCCTTGACATTTTATGATCTTACTATCTCAAACTCTAAATAAATTTATAATGGTACAAGTATGATAATTCGCCTTCATTATTACCGAATTTAAAAAAATCTCTCGTGGATTACTGACTCGATTTGTTTTAAAGTTAAATATAATTAATTTCCTAACGTGCAATTAAAATGTATATTTAAATTAAAAATATTTACGTATTGATTGTGTAAAATAATTTTATATTTTTAAAAAATTTTAACACAATCATTTTTTTCTAAATTAAATCCAATCATAAATTTCACATTAAAATATTGCGTCATGTAGTAATTAATCAGGTGAAAAAGCCAAACAAGTTACTTAAAAATTTATCCGCATCTTCCATTTTCTTCATTTAGACAAACCGTAAACATTTTCTTGTGGCTAGTGGCTACAATACTACGTAGTTAAGAAGGTGTTTATTTTATTCAGTTTCTTTTTCACCTTTCATCATTCTTTCAATTTTCAAAATTTGTCTCTCTTCTCTCTCTCTCTCTCTCTCAAAGTATATATATATATATATATATATATATATATATTAGTTTTGGGCGTCAAAAAAAGTTTTTTTCTTTCAAACTAGTAGAAAGGCAAATAGTAGCTAGTAACATGTGTGTTTGGATAACTGATAAATTATATAAGATAAAGTGAATCAATCTTGATTTTGACTAAATTTTATATGTTTGAATTATTTTTAAAATTATGATAAAATCAATTATAATAAAAAAATTATGATAATAGTTAAAGTAATTAATTTTTATTTCTACTAAAATCAATTTTACAATAATTAATTCTGTAAATCAATTTGATTCAAAATCAATTTTATCATCACAGATCCAAAAACACAAACAAATGAGATGAAAATTTTAGAATCTTTGGAAAATCTAACGAATATGGTGTTGCTCATATATATTCAGTTCCAAACTACACATTTATGCACAATGCAACGACAGCACCAGACGTATCATACTACGACTACATCGTAATTGGCGGCGGCACCGCAGGGTGTCCTTTAGCTGCGACACTGTCCCAAAATTACAGCGTGTTGCTCCTTGAACGCGGTGGTTCACCCTACGGCAACCCTAACATCTCCGACTTAGCTGCTTTCGGTGCTGCCCTCTCAGACACCTCCCCTACCTCTCCCGCTCAGCGTTTCATCTCCGAAGACGGTGTCATCAACTCAAGAGCTCGCGTCCTCGGTGGTGGAAGTTGCTTGAACGCTGGCTTTTACACTCGCGCTAGCCCTCAATATGTAAGGTACACACAATACTCAATTATGCAACCTTCTGCTTTTCTTATGCATCATGTTATGCATGTGGTGTATATTAATAGGATTTGGTCAAACAAAAAGAGACAGTCTTTTATAAATGATTAATTAATGTTTGAAATTTTGTTCACAGAAATGTTCTTATTTACCGTCTGGTGATATATTAAGGGTTTTAATATTTTATTAGCTTAAAACAATTTTATATTATTATTTAATTATAAAATACCATGTGTAGTCAATTTATTAATTTTTAATTTATAATAAATATTTAAAAACTCGTACTGATGATGTATTATAATTAAATAATAATAGAAAACTTTTTATATTAATAAGACAATACATATTTATTAAATCGTATTTTAAATAAAATTATCTTTAAAAAATAATATAGTGTATGTTTGAGTTGTGGTTTGAGAGACTTCAGAAGAGTATTTAAAAAAGAATTAGAAATATATCTTTTATTCATTTGTTTGATTGGTATGGAAACACGTGCCACCACACAATGAACACCAACACATGTTCATATTCTAGAGAGAAAAAAAAATGTAATGTATGTGTATAACAATATTAAAATTCCAAAAGTCCGATGCATCATATTTTGTTGATGTACAGAATATCTATATATTAATTACTTAATTTTATTAGATAAAGAATATAGTAATATTTTAGTACCAAATTTTGAGATAATGAATGATGCATTATGTGTGTGCACATAGGTGATTGCTAATATGTATGTATGATGAGCATTAATTGATTGTTTATGGGTAGGGAAGCGGGGTGGGATGGAAGGGTAGTGAATGAGTCGTACGAATGGGTGGAGAAGATAGTGGCATTTGAGCCACAATTGAAGCAGTGGCAGTCATCTGTGCGGGATGGACTAATAGAGATAGGTGTGGTGCCTAATAATGGCTTCACTTATGACCATATTGATGGGACTAAAGTAGGGGGCACCATCTTTGACCAGAATGGCTTCAGGCACACTGCTGCTGATCTTCTGCAATATGCCAAACCCACTGGAATTACCCTGCTTTTGGATGCCACTGTGCATAGGATCTTGTTTAGAGTCAAAGGTGCGTGGCCCATTTTCATTTTAGTATATGTAGTAATATGAAATTCAGACATGAAAAATGCTAGCAGTCTTTTCAACTAACATTTTATAATTTGTTGAAATCCTATTCCTACTACTACTTATGGATCTCATTTCTTATTTAGTAATCCTAATTTCAATTAATAAAAGTCACATAAATTTCAAATAATAATAGAAAATGTGTTAAGGAAGAATATGTAGAGTATTGAGAGAATTGAAGTGAACAAAAATGGGAAAAAAAAATCAGCAAAAATGCAAATTTGTTTTGGAGATCGGCGTTTTTGTGTGAGGAGTGTTAGCAAACACTTTCTTCATTATTTTTTTTTATTATTAAAAATTACAATATCGTGGTAAAAATTAATCAAATAAAATGTATGAGCCGCACAATCTAGTAATATTTTTATAAATTTCGATCAATAAAAAAGTGTATTTAAAGAAATGTGTGGATAATACGCTCCTATCATTTCTTTTCTCTTCTTATTTTGGTAACCCATTTATTGATTTCCTTAATATTGAAATGGAGCAGATAGATCAAAACCAATGGCCCATGGAGTGGTGTTTAGAGATTCATTGGGTCGTAGGCACAAGGCGTACCTGAAGCCCGATCCAAGGAACGAGATAATCGTTTCGGCCGGTGCACTTGGAAGCCCACAACTTCTAATGTTGAGTGGAATTGGGCCGGAAGAGCACCTTAAAGCCCACAACATCAGAATAACATTGGATCAGCCATTAGTAGGACAAGGAATGTCAGATAACCCCATGAACGCCATCTTTGTCCCATCTCCTGTCCCCGTAGAGATCTCTCTGATTGAGGTGGTGGGCATCACCACTTTTGGCACCTACATTGAAGCTGCCAGTGGTGAAAACTTTGCCGGTGGTTCCCCAAAAGACTACGGAATGTTCTCCCCCAAGGTATTCACGCCATTGTGTTGCATCTATAATGAAACTCGCATGATACTTATTAATATAACGACGAGTAATTTAGATGAAATAATACATGGAGTTATTTAGATGTATAGTAGGAGTGTAGCGGGTAGGATTTAGAAGAAAAGTTTGTTCAAACTAGTTAAAATTTTCCAATTCAAATTGGTTTGGTTTAAGGGGAAAAAGAAGAAGATGAGTAATCAAAACCAAATCAACCTCGTTAAATTCAGGTTACATTTATATTTTTAAAAACTAATTTTATAGAAATATAATGTTAGAAAAAAAAATGAACATTAAGCTAGAATTTTTTTGACTAAAAAGATTCCACAAAACTTAAGTTCAATTTTATATTAATTTTATATTTTTCTTATTGAATTGATGCATTTCACTCACCTACTTACATCTTGGTAGAGTAAAATGTAAGGTGAAGTCTGAAAAGGTTGAACACCATATAATTTGAAGAAAAAACCCATAAACCTGAATCTTAAGATTTAGATTAAAGTGTCCTGTGAGACTTCATTTATGTAGTGACTCGTGGTCCACATATAGATTCATTGAATCTCCCCAACACATCCTAAGACATAACTATAAAATTGTTAACTAAATAACTTTTCGTTACAATGATCCATTTTCATTCTTAAAAGAGAATGTTTTTGAGTTATTTCCATCCTTATTTAAATCATATGACTGATCTTATATTGATGTTCCTAAATGCAGATTGGGCAACTCTCAACGGTGCCTCCGAAGCAAAGAACTCCGGAGGCCCTAGCCAAGGCAATAGAAGTGATGGAAACTCTGGACCAAGCAGCATTCAGAGGTGGATTCATCCTGGAAAAAATCATGGGTCCAATATCAAGCGGGCATTTGGAGCTCCGAAGCCGTGATCCGAACGACAACCCCTCAGTGACCTTCAACTACTTCCAGGACCCGCGAGACTTGCAGAGATGCGTGCAGGGCCTGAGCACCGTGGAGAAGATAATCGAGTCCAAGGCATTCTCTCCCTTCAGATACCCCAACATGCCTGTTCCTGTGCTGCTCAACATGACCGCAAGTGCCCCCGTTAACTTGTTGCCCAAGCACACCAATTCTTCACTATCTTTGGAACAGTACTGCAAAGACACTGTCATGACCATTTGGCACTACCATGGAGGCTGCCAAGTTGCTAAGGTTGTTGATAGGGACTACAAGGTTCTTGGTGTGGACGCTCTGCGTGTTATTGATGGCTCCACCTTTAACTACTCCCCTGGAACTAATCCTCAGGCCACTGTCATGATGCTTGGCAGGTACATATAATTCTCCTAATTGTCTTTTAATTCTGATACGATAAAATATGATTTCAGTTCGGTATTTCTTATTTTGAAACTTGATTATAGTCTTTGAATTTTATTTTAGTCTGTAAAGTTTATAAAAAAATAATGATTTTTGGTCCATCTGGTGAGAAAATCATATCTGATAATAAGGATGAAAATCTGTACTTTTATAAAGTTCATATACTTGATTGGTCAACTTTTATAAAGTTCAGATACTTGATTAGTCAAGGTTAAAATATGAGACTAATAAATTTTTTTTATTGAAAGTACATTTTTGCACCTTCAATTGATATACTAGTTTCTCTTTTGCTCATAAAAATAAGAATTTTTACTAAAAATATAAGAACTAAAAGAATATTTTACTCATAATATTAATTGAGTATACAATCAATTTAGTTTTTTCAATTATGATTTGTTATGACTTTAGTTCTTTGAATTAACAATTTTTTTTTTAAAAAAAAAATTCCAAACTCAAACACTTCAGTTCAAAATTACATGTAATATATATGTGACTCAACTTTAGGAACTTAGATAAAAATGAATTACAGTTTCAAGGACATGTTCTTAATTTCATCAGATCTAAAAACTATAATGATAGCAAAGTGCAATTTTAATATTAAATTGACCATTCATTTGTCCCATTTCTTTGAGTATATGTTATTGTTATATATTAAGCTTTAACTCGTGTGGGTTGTTGGAATTTTCAATTTGATGCAGGTATATGGGAGTGAAAATATTGAGCGAGAGACTAGGTGGTGCGGCTGCTGCTGATGAAACAGAGCAATAAGTTGTATAGTTTTTCTCCGTGTGAAGTTTTCATCAAAGTGTCTTCGTGTCACTGAGGAAAACCAAAATTCTTGTGAGAATGATTTGTGAAGTAACCTTTCAACGAGGAAAATAACAAATTAAACATTGTTCATGTAATTGATGAAGTGAAACTAGAAGGGGGACGAGGGAAATCTTCTCTTGTTTGGGAAATCTTCTCTTGTTTTGATTACGACCGTGGTGTGGATGAGTTATTTTTGTAAGAATAAAATTTAGGTATAACATTTTAAGTATTTCCTGAGGTTTTAAAATTAAAATTAGAATTTTATTTTGATAATTATAACTAATTTAAAATCCTAATTAATAACTTTACATTACATATCTTATTGAGGCCAAATTTTAATTTTAATTGGAGAATAATATTAAAAAACACATTTAAGTTGATACTTGCATTTTTTTTTTCTTAACAATTCTAAACAATACCAGTTGCAAAGGGGGAGGTTTGCATAAATTGGACTGATATTGACGGGGTATTTGAAAGGACGGTTAAATAATAACAGTTCCAATTTCAATATGTCAAGAAAGTCTTAAGTCACTTAGGAATCGAGATTAATAAAAGTTATTTCTTAACCCTCCAAGGTAATGTTCTTGACCACCAAATCCTCGTTATGTCCGCATCAACAATTTCACTTCCTTGCCCTAAAGCTAGCTGGCTTTCCAAAACAGCCTAGCAGTATTGGTGAAACTGGATAGGTTGGATGATTTTCCTTGCTTTCTACTTTCCTAAGCCTGATCACTGACTTCAATTGCTAGCTAGAAAAAGATGGAAGAGGAGCCTGGGACTGATGTAAAGGCTTTCAAATGCTACAGCCTAGAGATAAAAGAAAATGATATGAGTGGAAGGAACTGCTAAGTTTTTAGCAATATATATCACCAATAATTAATTTAGTTGGTAACAAATTTTGTTAGAATAACTGATCATATATATGCTCATAGAATAAAAAGATTAAAGACTGCATAAAGAAGAAAAGATTTTAATCATTAGACAATTTTTAAGGTAGAAATGAGTGTACAACTTTTTTTTCTATTATTCTTGGGAAAAGCATTTTGCAAGCTATCCATGAAATATATGATATACTGCTTCCACGTCTATTATTATTAGTAATAATATTTGTATTATCATCTGAATATTGTATTAGTCATGTGACTAATTCAATTGAATCAGAAAAATATTGATCAGTAAAACTTTTTTTTCAAATTAATATTTTCAAGTCTAGATTAACTAAAAATGGTTATTTTTATTATTTCTTTAATTAATAGTTACGATAAATATAATAAAATATATAAAAATCATGAATAAAACAATCTTTAATCAATAAAATTATTTTAAGTGAGTTTTAAAATTTTAAATAATTGAAGTAGTATGTATTTTATATTTTCATTGTACGTATTTATTATATAAATAATTTTATATTAATTAAATTAATTTTCTCGTCTTCTCAAAGCTAAGTCACCTCTATCAGTTAAGCCTTCGTATTCAGATCCTTTCCAGCACAATTCCTCTCTACCCTCTATCTCTCCCTTCCTTTCATTTTTCTTTTATTCTCTCATTATCAAAATACTAAATTGTAATTATAGATTGAGTCTCTCATAATACACTTTATCTTTATTCCGTATAAATGTCAGCATTAGAGGCCTAAAGTAAAAGAGATATGGAGGGAAATTAAAAAAATAAAGAAAAAGAAATAAACTAATAAATGTGACAACTTTTATATATATATATATATATATATATATATATATATATATATATATATATATATATATATATTTGAATTTTACCTTAATTATTTGATAATGATAATATTTTTATATATTGCTCATTAATTTATATATAAATTTAACATTAAGGCATAAATAAATTATTCATATATGGTAAGATTAATTTAATATTTTATCTCTCACTTCCTTAATTCCTAGCTAGGTTCACTCTTCATGATATATGAGTCAAAAAATTATTATTATTCTTTAAATTAATATTTTCAATCTCTATTTTTAATATTTTAAAAATCTCCGTAAAATCTACAAATGCTTACCAATTAAAAGAAAAAACAAAGATATAAATGTGTCCGCATCTACACATGTTTATCTACATACCTTTCAAACTGCTATAGGTTTGAGAAAGAAAAATGAGGAAAAGAAAAATACTCCATCAAGAAGAATATAACATGAAATATTCCGTCGGCCTCAATGTTTATTGCCTGTTTTTTATACGTTAAAGAAAGTAAGAACATGGTTGGAGTGATTGAGAATTCAAGAGAAAGCAATCCAAGAAAATGTTAACATTGGAGCAAATATTGGAGGTCCTTTTTCAGAGACAATATTGTCGTGCTTTGCATGGAAGGCGTAGAAAGCAGGCACTAGCATATGCTCGCATGTGCTGCCTCTTCAGCTCACTATAAATTCCTCTAGGAGCTGTCTCGCTAACTATCAAGAAAAAGCAAAACACAAGAGATGTTCTGACTCATTCAGGAGAGTTTGAGATTGGCACATCGCACACGTTTGTGTTCTAGAATGATGCGCCAAAGGAGAGTTGCCCTACAACTATTCTTGCTTAATGGATATGTACAGCTAGCTAAACAGGCACAACCATCTTGATCTTGATGTGATCAAAGGGTATTATTCATCTCAAACCATATAAACGTCCTATATATTTACGCGGTTTCTATTTTATGTTCTTAGTTAATTATGCTTTGTTGATTTTTGGAGTTATAATTAAGGCTGGTTTGGAGATTAAAAAAAAGGAAAAATAAAATCATGGGTTCAAATCCTTCTCACTGACAAAACTTAACAAATTAACAACTAAGAATTTTAGAAAAAAAAGTATTGTTGATTTTTATTATGGGTAAATTAATGCACGTCAGTGCAACATTGTATAATATGCATTAAGCTCTTAATTGAATCTCACACTGTATATTCTGCGAAAAAGAAAATGGTCTCACTAGTTTGACCGAGAGTGGCAGTTAACCGAAAGGTGTTAAAAGAAATGCTCTTAAGTGTTTTATCACTTGTGCAGAACCTGGACATAGCATGTTGTAGCATCCTCTGCTACCATTTCAATTATTATAATGTGGCAATATTGAACCTATGTGCCATAGTAGCATGATCCCAATAAAACAGTAACAAATCAGCTATCAACAAAAATCAAATGAACATGCATGGCATAGGATACTTACGTTGAAGAGAATTGCAATACAGTTGGCATATCGATCATTGCTATCAATACCATCAAACCTATGTGAAAACTGGACATAGACATGTTTTCAAAGGCTGCGATCCATCATAAAGCATATAACTTCCCTCAAGGCCTGCAGATACTTGAAACTAAAAGTTATATAAATCACCACTAGTGAGATGATTATGTTTGGGAACATGTGTGGAGATAATTAAGGAAACATAGACACAGAAAATCTCCCATGTATATTTGACAATTTTCTCATACTAAAGTCAAGCATGCCCAGAGTTGGGAAGGAGCACCACTGTAAGTCAAGATCCATAGCAAGGCCTTTGCTTTGATTTTACAAGATAATAAAGTTTATTCCATTAACTATCCTTAGAGAAGCTAATAATAAAAGAGTAGTTAGATGAGAACCTAGCCACCTTGGAACAAGTTTCTATTCCCTCAAGGCATTGCAGATATGACCTGCAATGTATATAAAAGCTATATTAATCATAGCTTAATATAATACGAATGATACAAATAAATTAGAATAAACCAAATAAAGGTTATATTATCACGCTTCAAATTTATGAACAAGTAGATGCCTAATTGGTCACAAGTACATATAATATGTACCAATCAAATCAACCTTAAAAATGACTGCTAGTTTGATGTGATAATTAAGGACCTACTCTCAATCATATATGTAGTTGTGGTTCATAATTAAATCATCGGATTCAGGGTAGAAAAGCAACTGCAACATTAAACATCATAGTCAGATTTTATTTATTTGCCATACTGTTGGAAATTAATTGACCCAAGGTTAGTGTTTAACATGATAAATGAGTTTACCTGTTTCCTATGGGTGGTGGAAATTCAAGTAGATTAAATACTAATGGTGAAAGCTTTGAAGATATCTTATCAATAATAGCACCTTGCCTGAGTAAACCATGAATTTCCTGAGGTACAAAAAGGTGTTATAAGAAACATAAGGGTGTATCCACTATCATAGAAGAGAGAAAAACTCTAAAGCTAATATATAAAATCAATAACAAAAGGTTAACTGTCATTTTTTGAAGCTTCAACAGTCTACAATGGCTTGAAGACAGATACATATGCTTCATGGTCATGTCGCTTGACTATTAAGGAAAAGGGGTTTTACCTTTAAGAGTGCATACACTTGAGGAAAACTCTCTCTCAGCCCTTCTTGATGGAGGATCACTCAATGGTATTTCGAGCAAAACAGAGGAATGAGACACTTGCTCTCCATTTATATATATTTTAAACCTGCATTAGTGAAGAACTGCACATGTACATTTTCTGAAATGGAATATACAGTTGGATTCACCTAAGTTTATGAGGTTAATTATATTGTTCATCTATTCCCTTAAGGAATCTCCACGTGTGATTTCTTGCATACAATTCCAGTTCTGGGTACACCGTATAACCTCTTGGCATGGTTCACTACCTTTAAAAAATGGAGCAATATATATATATATATATATATATATATATATATATATATGAATTTCAAGCATATATAATAATTCCATCAGAAGAATAAGGACACTGAAAAAGGGAATACTTGAATGAGTTCAATCAATTCAAGATAGCTTGTCTTCACAGAAATCTTCTCCAAATACCTACGGAAAAAAAATTAAATATGTTTTTTATTTATGTAAGTTAACGTTTTTTTATTTTTGATTAATATAAATTTATTTGTCTAATTTTAGTTATTCTGAGTTTGAATTTTTTTAATTTTGATTCATGAGATATTTTGTTTATTTTTAGTTCATATAAGTTTACGTTTTATTAATTTTAGTTTTGGAAATGAAAACTTATGAGAACTATAAATAAAAAAATAAAATATTATGAGAATCAAAATTAAAAAAAATATAAATTTATGAAGATTAAAAATAAATGAAATATCTTACCAAAATTAGAAAAACATCAATTTATAGGAACTAAAAAAAAAAATAAACTTATGGGAATAAAAAAATGAAAGGTACTAACTCATCGGCAAAAAACATATTTAGGCAAAAAAAAAAAATGGTTAGAAATTTAGTCGCAATATTTCTTTAAATTTAATATGAACTCCAAATTTGATAAGAAAATAGGAAGGTCCAGCTATGTACAAGAAGGTACCCTCTGTTATGAATAAAGCACAAAACCAAGTTAAAATTACATGTGATTCGTAAATTGTGCAATTCAAAAGGCAAGCACAAAGATCTTTGTGACTTACATTCCATCTAGAAGGGTTAAATTATTTTGGATTAGGGAAAATTTTGGGATCAAGGTGAACTGACCTGTACCAGATAAGTACTTTCCAACCTTTACAAAATGGTGTAACCTTTACCATCCAGATGCAGTCAGTTCTTTGTATTATGAATAAAGCTCACGGTACAAATTTGCATTACATCTAACTCTTGACACATTACCGTGTTAAAATTTTCATTAGCGTAATGTAATGAAAGAATTGAGGACACATGTTTCCTTTACTAATTTATATAGTTTTAAGTAAGGAAAGGATAGTTCAATTGTGACTAAAATGGTTTCGACTATGCACTAACTATAAAGTCATATAGACACCATCAAAGAAGTGAAGGATAATTAATTGGATTATTAGCTAGCTTTTCATCATGCAATTTACTAATTCACTGATCCATACTAGCTAGGACAAAGGATTTGAGCACCACCAACTTGAAATTAAAGCCAAATGATGCAAGTCAAAGTGGTCGGTCCAACCACAAAAGGGTACGTTCATAAAAAGACCGCGTCAATGTTTGATCAGATGCTGCATATTAATTCTAGTTGTTGACTCACTCAAACCATCACGTGGTGCATGTGGACCGGTTCCAAGTAAGAGACTCATAACAAAGATAACAGCATGTACCATAAGCTCATAACTCACGTCTAATACTGTCATTAATTATCCCAAACCACTATCCTTTACATGATCATTGATGATCGTGCTGATTCCTGGCTGCTAATTATGCCCTTTAACTTTCGCTGTTTCTTTATGATATCCCCATATTTACGACTACAATGTTCCAAAGTTTCCTATACCGCTTTTGTCTCTTTCAACAAAGGATATTAGATATGATTTTTTTTCTCATAAGTAGTTAGTACTGTTTATTTTTATTTCTATAAATTTATTTTTCTAATTTTAATTCCTATAAATTAGTATTTTTTTTTTAATTTGATCTCTATAAGATATTTAGTTTATTTTTCATTTTATAAGTTTATATTTTTTTAATTTTAGTCCTTATAAGATTATAAATTTTTTTATTTATAATCTTTATAAGTTCGCATTTATAACAATTTAAATTTGAAAAAATATAAATTAAATGAATAAAATATTTTATAAAGATCAAAATTGAAAAGACATAAATTTATAAAGATTAAAATTTAAAAAAAATAAACCTATTGGAACCAAAAATTAAAATAAAATAAAAAAACCCTAAATGTATTTAAACTTTTAAGATAAACACCACAACCATTTTTCATCTCGACTAAGATGGGCTCTAATGGTAAGGTACTTAAGACGAGATCAGTTCACCACATAAATATGGACCAATAATCCCTTCCAAACGCAGCTGTAGTGGACAATGATCTTCACCGGTAATCTCTAACCCTATTAATAAGTGAATCTAGACCAACACCTTCTGTAATAAATATGTCACGAACTTCCCAGTTTTGTTGGTTAAGAAAATAAGTATTAATTGTTATAATCAATAGTCATCCCCGGCACTTGAATCAGATTTTCTTAGCTTAACAAGTGGTCTAGGTTTGGATCTGACTATATAAAGTTACACTTAAAAAGAAAATTGTTATCCTTCATAATAATTCTATCGTCTGAAACAAAAAAATTTCTGATAAAAGGTATTTCTGATTTAAAAATAATAATAATAACCAATAGTCAACTCTACAATATTGTATGTCCCAAAAAACCCATCGCTGGCTGAAGCAAGAAATTATGTTAACTTTGTGGTGGTTGAACGACCATGAATTATTAAGCCATTTACAAGAAAACTTTTAAAGTCAATGTTTTGAAATTTGGAGGGGACGACCAAGTCCAATTTCTAAAAAACCAAAAATGCACCCATCTCGTGCTGAAGCAGAAGCAGCATCACAACCGTGCTTTAATGGCTGTTTCCCATCTCCACTCCTTGCCTCTGAGAGGTCCCATAGAACTACTTCCAAGCCCAAAGTCAATAATGATGCAACTTCATCACACGATGACTTCGTCGCAGCCACATCTTCCACCCTTCACCCACACACAAATTTCACAAACCACGAGTCCCTCCCATCTTTGCAAGACTCATACATCAGCTTCACCAAAGTATTCCCTCAGTTCTCCACAACTTCTGAAGTTGATCGAATTCGAGCCCGAGAATACCATCACCTGAACCACTCCTCCAACTCTTGCTTCGACTACACTGGATATGGCCTTTTCTCCTACGATCAGCAACAAAGATCTTACTCTTACCCCACAGTTGCTTCTTCTTCTTCGTCATCATTGCCTTACTTTACATCAGATGCATCTTTCTTTGATATATCATACAAGTCAGTGAACTTGCAGTCACAGGTTCTATACGGTGGACACGAATCAGAACTAGAATCCAGAATCAGGAAGAGAATCATGTCTTTCATGAACGTCTCCGAGGCTGAATACACCCTTGTTTTCATTGCCAATGAGGTATCTGCTTTTAAAATTGTAGCTGATTCTTTCCAATTCCAAAACAATAGACAGCTCCTCACAGTGTATGACCACAGCAGCGAGGCACTGGATGTGATGATTGAGAGCTGCAAGAAGCAAGGGGTGCATGTCTTGTCAGCAGAATTCTCCTGGCCGAACCTCGGAATGGAGTGGAGGAAACTAAAGAAGATGGTAACGAAAAACAAAAGGGAAAAGAGAAAAGGAGGTTTATTTGTTTTTCCACTTCATTCGAGGGTCACAGGAGCACCATATTCCTATGTTTGGATGTCCATGGCACAAGAACATGGGTGGCGTGTTTTGCTTGATGTGTGTGGGCTCAAACCTAAGGAAATGGGCACCTTGGGTATGTCACTTTTTAAGCCTGATTTCATGGTTTGCTCGTTCTACAAGGTTTTTGGAGAAAACCCTTCAGGTTTTGGGTGCTTGTTTGTGAAAAAGTCTAGTGTATCTGCTTTGAAAGATCCTGGTAATGCCATAAGCATAGGAATCATAAGCCTTGTCCCAGCATTTAGACATGAGACCAATGAACAAGTAGTTATTGAAACTGAAACGGAACATCATCAGCAAGTAGAAATTGAGGAGCTAAGCATACCCTTTGACTCATCTACAGATAGAAACAGATTAGGTACTAAAAATGAAGGCTTAGAGATTCATTGTAGAGGATTAGATCATGCAGACTCGGTGGGGTTATTACTAATTAGTAGCAGGACCAAGTACTTGGTCAATTGGCTGGTTAATGCACTAATGAGTCTTAAACATCCACATCATGAAGATAGCATTTCCCTAATTAGGATTTATGGGCCTAAGATAAGTTCATTACGTGGACCCGCTGTGGCATTTAATATATTTGACTGGAAAGGGGAAAAAATTGATCCTGCACTTGTGCAGAAGCTTGCTGATAGGAACAACATCTCTTTAGGTAGCTCATATTTGAGAAATATAAGGTTCTCTGACAAGAATGAAGAGGAGAGACATTATTGGGCCTTGGAAACAAGAGGTGGTTCTGAGGTTGAAGGGTTGGGCCTGTCCAAGAAGACACGTAGCCAAGAGCCTGGGATTTTTGTTGTGACTGCTGCACTGGGCCTCTTGACAAACTTCGAAGATATCTACAGATTATGGGCTTTTCTTTCTAGGTTTCTGGATGCAGATTTTGTGGAGAAAGAGAGGTGGAGATACATGGCTCTAAATCAAAAGACTATTGAAGTATGAATGCGTTGCTTCGCATTGTTGATCACCTCGTTATTTTTCTCAATAATTAACATTTTTATAGTTACATTATTTTAGAATCATGTTGAGCATTTGTACCAAATTTTGTATGCTAAATTTATCTCTACATTCACTTTTTATCAAAGAATTTGTAAGATCAATATTTTTTTTTAATATTTCACGTAACTTGAGGGTATTGTTTCGTCTTTGGTCTTTATATTCTCTTATTTTTTCTGTACCAAAAATATAAGTTTGAAAATGCAATTTTTACAACAAAGTTATCAAACCCATTCACCCACTTGAAACTCGTGATCCCTTCGATGCCCATCTGCAACAACTTTCATATGTGTTTGGGCCTTCAGTAACTTCTGATGAAGTAAGGTGAATACAACCTCTCGTTGACTAAGCAAGTCATCAACTGCTTCCACCTTGACCGTGCCTGTGAGATATTGAGGGAAAGTGGGAGGTTTGCATCCAAACGTTACTTCGAAGGGTGTCATTCCCGTAGAGGAATGGACAGAAGTGTTATAGGACCACTCAGCCCATAACAAGAAGCAACCCAAGGAATTTGGTTTACGGTGAACGAAAGCTCTTAAGTATTGTTCAATGATCCTATTTGCCACCTCCATTTGGCCATCTGTTTGGGGATGGTAGGCAGAACTCATTCTTAGTTTAGTGCCACTCAAACAAAACAAAGCCTGCCAAAACTTGCTGACAAATAGCGGGTCACGATCAGAGACAATACTTCTGGGCATGCCATGGAGCTTGCCTACTAATTCCATGAAGAGCTGAGCAACGCTTTGTGCCGTATAATGGGAAGGAAGCATGCCGAGGTGTACCCCTTTCGAAAAGCGATCAACAATCACAAAGACACAGGTGTTGCCGCGATGAGCTAGAAGTCCCACGATGAAGTCCATGGAGAGGTCCTCCCATGGCTGCAATGGAACTGGTAACGGGCATAATAAACCCCAAGGTTTTGCAGGTTCATACTTCATGAGTTGACAATCTACACATTGGGCCACAAATTTACGAGTGTCACTACTCACGGTCTGCCACGTGAAGTTTTCTGCTACACGATTCAAGGTTTTTCAAAAACCCATATGGCCTCCTGTTAGTGTTTGATGAAATTCCGTGAGCAAAGCTGTGATGAAAGTACAGTCTGAGGGTAACCAAATATGCCCTTGATACAAAATAAAGTTGGGTGTTAACACATGATCAGGGTAGGTGGCTGGGTCTGCATGGACCTTCTCCCTTAAGGTTATAAATTCATTATGCGACTGTAATTCCTTAGACAAATCTTCAAGAAACGCAAAGTGAGGCATTGAGAGGATGAAAAATGAGGCACTTGGTTCCTCTGAACATCGTGATAACGTGTCTGCAACCATGTTAGTTTTGCCCGTTCTATATTGTATAGAGTAATCAAAACCCAACAAACGTGCCAAATATCGGTGTTGCTCTGGCATTTGAACAACCTGGTTCATTAATTCTTTTAAGCTTCAATGATCTGTCAAAATTACAAAGTGGTGCCCCAATAGGTATTGCCTCCGCTTCTTAACAACAGTGGTAATGGCAGCTAGTTCACAAACATAGGTGGAGGAGCTGAGTAACTTAGGGCAAAATTGTTTGCTGAAGAAGGCTACTGGGTGTCTTCCTTGTGATGGCACTGTGCCCATTCCCGAGCCAGAGGCGTTTGTTTCCACCACGAAGGGTTTGGTGAAATCAGGAAGTGATAATATTGGAGAATTAGTCACGACATTCTTCAAGTTTTGGAAGGCAACTGTAGCTTCAGGAGTCCATGCAAATCCTTCCTTAGTTAAAAGTCACAAGAGTGGTGCTGCTAAGGTAGCATAGCTTCTTACAAATCGTCGATAGAAGCCAGCGAGACCCAGAAACCCATGGAGTGCTCGCGCCGTGCGTGGCTGCGGCCACTGTTGAATGACTTGTACCTTATCCAATAAGGGTTGCACTCCTTGGCCAGAAACCACATGACCCAAATACTCGATTTGTTGCTAAGCAAAGGAACATTTGGAAAATTTCAATGTAAACTTTCCTTCCATTAAGACCCGAAATGCAACCTCCAAGTGTTCCAAGTGATCCCTGAAGGAACGACTGTAAATCAAGATATCATCGAAGAAGACGATGATATACTTGCGTAGATGCGGCTGGAACAAGCGGTTCATTGTTGCCTGAAACAAAGAAGGTGCGTTACAAAGTCCAAAGGGCATTACACGAAACTCATAGTGTTCGTGGTGAGTGCGGAAGGCTGTCTTGCTTGTATTGGATTCTTTCACCAAAATCTAATGATATCCTTGCATTAGTTCGAGCTTAGAAAACCACGTTGCTCCTCCCAGTTCGTCGAGTAATTCATCCACCGTAGGTATAGGAAAGCAACCACGCACCTTGATAGCATTCAATGCCCTATAATCCACGCAAAATCGCCATGTTCCGTCGCGTTTCTTGACTAATAAAACTGGTGACGAGAAGGGACTTGAGTTGTGTTGTATGTGCCCATTGCGAAGCATCGAAGCCACTTGTCTTTCAATCTCTTGTTTCTAAAAGTATGGGTAGCGGTAGGGTTTTACATTTACGGGTGTTGAGTTAGGAAGGAGGTTAATGGAATGGTTTGTGGCTCGTGATGGAGGAAGGGTCATTAATGGTTGGAAGAGAGAGGAATATTTGGTGAGTAAGGTTTGAATTACCGGTATCGGGTGAGTCAAGGGTAAGGGTTCGGGATGATGAGAGTCAAGCTGAATGTGAAAATAGGTACTAGTGTTACCTGTGTTCACAGGGCGTCGTAGTTGTGATGGTGATATCTGGTCAATATTGGTATCGCGATCACCCTTGAGCTCAATCAATTTATCATTATAAATGAATTTCATGGTGAGAGTTGCGTAGTTTGTTAGGACTGATCCTAGTGACTTTAGCCATTGTACTCCTAGCATTACATCAGCTCCACAAATTGGAAGAATATGGAAGTCAACCAAAAAGGTGTGTGCCTGAATGTGTCCCGCAACTTCCGAACAAACTTGGTTGCACTGTAATTCCTCGCCATTCCCCACTGTTACTCGTAGAGTAGAAGTTGTTTGTGGTTGCAAGTTTAATGTTGTAACCAACTCTTGCTGTAGGAAGTTGTGTGTGCTTCCTCCATCAATGAGAATCTGAACATGGTGGTTTTCAATGAGGCCCGTGACTCACAAGGTTTCCGGGGCTCCGTGATCGAAAAATGCATGAAGACTTATCTGAGCTGGTGATGCCTCCTGTGAAGCTATAAGAGCTGTTGGAGACGGAGGATTGGGATCAAAATCCTGCAGACACTCCTCATCCTCTATAACAAACAGGAACAAGGACGGGGTGCACTTATGGCCACGTGAGTACTTTTCGTCGCAATTAAAACATAATCCCTTCTCCCTTCGAATAGCTAATTCTTCTGGGGAAAGGCGTTTAAAAGGAATGGTGGTTGTGGCGGGTTTAGCTGGTGACAAAGTTAAGAGCAACTCAACTGGTTTAGTGACAACCGGTGGTGATACTCATGGCGGCAGACTGTACGACGAACTAGGGGAGTTTCAAACTGAAGATCGTCGCCCATCTAGCATCCTTTCCTCATGTAGTCTAGCAAAGGAGATTTCCTGAACCAATGAGTGAGGTTGCATAACTTGCACCTCCCGTCGAATCGCTGGATTCAGTCCTGACACAAAGCAGCTTAGCACAAACAGTGTCGGCAAACCAATTATACGGTTGGCAAGAGCTTCAAATTCCGAGAGGTAAGCGGAGACAGTTAATCGCTGCGTCAATTTATAGAGCAAACCTGTTAGATCTTCATAGGTTGAAGATGAGAATCTTGCGTGAATGGCGTGTAAAAAGGCGGACCACAAAGACAATTAACCATTCCTATGCATCCATTGAAACCAGGCTAATGTTGAGCCTTCCATGTAAAAAGATGCTACGGTGAGTCTTTCATGATCTGGAGTTGCATGATACTCGAAGAACTGTGTGATCTTGAATATCCAACCTTCTAGATCGGAGCCATCGAAGCGTGGAACTTCGAGCTTCATACAGTGAGTCGAGTGCATGGTTGTCACACCTAGAGACGACGATGACACTCGCGGCGAAGCGTGCGCTGTCTCTAACTAAGTCATACGGTGCAGGAGCTCGTCGAACTTGGAAGACATGGAAGACGAGAGTCCTGCAAATGCCTCTTCCCAGCGATCAACACTTGCCTTTGATCGAGTAGCTTCAGCCATGGCGTGAGCAATGAAAGCACCAATGATAGCATTTGGTATTCGAGGCCTAAACAGTCCTCTTGAGAAAAGGGATAGAGAGAGAGAAAGCTTGAGAACGAGAGAGAGAAGATATTTTTTCCTTCCTTTCCACAAAGCTTGTTTGTACATTTATAGCCACTCGTGGTGGTTACAACAAAAAACTAACTTCCTAACAGAAATCCTAACCTACTGATTTATTCTCCTTTATTCTTTATTCCTTCTAGAATATTCGAGCGCCCTCCTGCGCACGTTCATGTCTTCATGGCCTGTTTATTACGTAGTCTTTCAGATGCATGGGTGTGCTACTATGCCTTTTGGGCCTTGCTGCTTGCACCCCTACTCTGTTATTCGTATCATCATCTCATCTCTCTAATAAGTATAGTTTTCTCCATTGAAGGTTGGAGTCCTCAACAAGGATGCTTTTTTCTGGGATATGAGTTTATTCCATCATAAATCCTTTATAACCATATAAAGGATATGAGTTTCCTGCATTATACACAACAAAAATTTTCAATGTCATATTATTATTTTAATCTTCTACAGTCTTATATTCTTGATGTAGTTTTCACCTTACTGCTTGTATAACACTAGACATACCCACCAAAGCCAACTTGATGATATTTTGCTGTGTTTGCTTCTTTTGTGTTAAGTGTTAAATAAGACTTTGTTGTTGAGGACTAACTCTGTCATTTTCAATTTGACAGTAGTTTCTTCACTTCTTGAAAAGTATGCGATTGATCCTAAACAAATTGGTCGTCTGGAAGTAGGCAGTGAGACTGATTGACAAAAGCAAATCCATCAAAATTTCATCATGCAAATCTTTGAGGTATCCTTTCAGGGTCATACTTCATGGATAGATGATTCTCTTTGTCAAAGTAAACTGACTTTCTTCACAAGGTGATGGTAGTTTAAAAACTAAACTGATATAAATTTGTATTATGCAATTATACATATGGAATGATTAAACCTTAGATTCAAGTATTTTAATGTTGGATTGGAGGTCTTTAGCAGTCATTGTTGGGTATATGAAACAGAGTACAATTGAAGTGGTTCATAATTATCTGGACTCTTTTCATTTTTTATTCTATACCTGGATTGGATACTAGCTTCTTCACTGGAAAGTCATTAAGTAATGTTCCACTCTCTTAAATATAACAAGTATTGTTAAAAATCAGAATTGTTTGATTCTGTTAATGACTTTGAGGATCAAATTATCTATTTCTGTAGCTTTTGAATACAATATTCATTTACTTGTCTGAAACACGCAGAAATATGGAAATACCAATATTGAGGGCGTTGATTCAACTAATGCATGCTATGGAGGAACTGCTGCCTTGTTCAATTGTGTCAATTGGGTTGAGAGCAGCTCATGGGATGGACGCTATTGACTTCTTGTCTGCACTGACAGTGCTGAAAGATCATTTCCATATTCACGACCTTTGGATTATACATTTATGAACATTATTCACATTCCCTTTTAAATGTGCAATTCTAAGAACAACTACAAGTTATAAACTTTGATGCATATGCTAGATTTTGTTGTACAATGAGGTTAGTCTCAGCTCAAGCATGTGTCACTGATGGGTCCTTTCTCAGGTCTATGCTGAAGGACCTGCTCGGCATACTGGTGGAGCCGCTGCTGTTGCCATGCTAATTGGTCCCAATGCTCCCATTGCTTTTGAAAGCAAATTGAGGGGAAGTCAATGGCTCATGCCTATGATTTTTACAAGCCTAATCTTGCCAGTGAATATCCAGTAAGTTGTTCAGTCTCTTTGCATTTTGTGTCAGAGAACTTTTGACTGGATCCTATGTTTTGAAAGCTAACTTCCATTTCCCCCACTAATGTGAAAGCAATCATTGCAATTTTCTTTTGGTTTGAGAAAGTGTTGAGGGATAGCATTCGACAGTGTCCATTCTTTACTTTTGAGTTTTGACTAACTACAATTAATCCGCGTAATGTATGTTTTATAGGTTGTTGATGGGAAGCTTTCTCAAACTTGTTACCTTATGGCCCTTGATTCTTGCTATAATCACTTAAGTCACAAGTAGGCTTCTACTGTTAACTTAGTTTTCTGAAATTTGGTTTGTAAGTTTAAACCAGGCACCTTATGACATCGCTTAATTACAGATATGATATACAAGAGGGAATGCAATTTTCTATTTCTGATGCTGAATACTTTGTATTTCACTCTCCATATGACAAGGTAATTTAGGCTATAAGCATCTCGTTTTAATATGTTAACAACCCCCACCCCCCAGTTAAGAATGCTTTGTATAATAATCATTCATGAATGTATCTCCCTTAATTGATATCTACATGTGTATTTTTTCGTCTGTTTATATATATCTTTAATACTTTGAGTTACTGCAGCTTGTACAAAAAAGTTTTGCTCGTAGGTGTTCTATGACTTCTTGAAAAATCCCAGGTTCTTTATATTTTTTCCATTATCTGGAAACCTTTTCATTTTTAATTGTTTCATGTATTGGCATTTAAAAGTTTGTTATGATTACAGTTTTGTGGATGAGGCTGCCAAAGAAAAGCTGAAACCTTTTGCAACATTATCTGGTGATGAGCCGGGATCTAGAAAAGATTTGAGAGTAGAGTTCTAAGTATAGTTTTGGAAGTAAAACAATATTCTTCTGTTTCTTGTAGTCACTCATTTATTTTTCATTTTTCATTTGGGTCGGAGAGCAAAGATGCGATTTCCTATTTATGTAACTATTAAAAAATGGAAAATTTGAAACTTCTGCTAATGGTGTGAAGTAGTCTTGATTTGCAGGCATCCCAACAACTTGCAAAGCCTCAATACGATGCAAAGGTGCATCCAACCACCTTGATATACCGAAACAAGTTGGCAACATGTACACCGCATCTCTTTATGCAACCTTTATTTCACTTATTCACAACAAACATAGCACATTGGTGAATATTGTAAATACTATCTTACTCAATTATAATCTTCTTCTCAACAAAGGTTCATGTTTTCTTATAAACATTTACATTTTTCAATTTTCAGGATGGTAAGAGGGTAATATTGTTCTCGTATGGAAGTGGCTTAACTTCCACAATGTTCTCTTTGCAATTACGAGAAGGTCAACATCCATTCAGCTTGTCAAACATTGCTAAAGTGATGTTTCTAGCAAATTGAAGTCAAGGCTTGAGGTATTTATCTTTGAGAATCTTTCACTAATACAAGTATTCCATAGGTGCTGTCAGATTTAAGATTTACTTTGAATATATAGCTACATGCTCCAGCAATACATTAACGCATCTTTTATTGCCATAAAGATTAAAGCAAGCATATGATTTTTTTTATATAAATATTTGATCAACTAGTGTCTAAGTTGATAAAGATTCAATTTTTGGAAAATTTCTTTGTTTTGTTCTTCAATTCATTTTTTTTCGCAACATTCTTTTGTTCTTCATTTTAGTTGTGTTACTCGTGTACTCAAGTAATTTTAATGACTTGGGAATATTCATCTCTTTAAACCCCCTGGATTTTGGCTTGAGGATTAATAATGATAACATAATTACATATAAGCAACTGAAGTTTACCAATTTTTCTTTTTTACCATATTGTTTTAATGCTCAACAAGATGCTGAAAGCAGAACCCTTTGTGGGTTATACAATTTATTAGACTTTTGATAAGTGTAACTCTTTATGCAGTTTCCACCAGAGAAATTTGTTGAAACCATGAAGCCAGGAAGTCAACTGTGCTTAGCAACATTTAGAAGGTTGTTTTTGTTTGCAATAGTTTCTTCTTAAGGGAGGACAGATGAACAATTATGAAATCCGTAGAAGCCAGGTGTTGTTAGTTCAAATATTTTACGATGTAGTTACTCTTCAAGTTTAAATGATTCCATCAAAATTTGTTTCTAGCAACCATGTTTTTGAAAATGTATCACTGTGAAGGATTGGAAGTTATAAATTTGAGAACTCGGTATACTGTAAAATTAAAAAGGACATTTTTTAAAAAAAATTGAACGACTAAATAAGTAATTTTAAATTTGGAGGAAAAAAATGAAAATGACTTAAATTTAAGGATAAAAAACATAATTAAATATAATATTAACTATTACTTTTGGAATTATGTTATTATTCTTTTTTTATTTTATCAAAGTTATCTTTCTTAGTGTCAAACATTAAATATAAATATTTTTCTTAATAAAAATTTGAATTTTCGTTGACACGTCACGAGTGACCAATCTTTTTTACTAGATCTAATCTTGTTATTATTATTCCTATTTAATTGTTAAATACTTTACATAATTATTATAAATGGGAGAAAAAGAATAGTAATGAGAGTAAGAAATATTATATGTTCTTATAATTATTCTTAATTCTTTGTAAAATAAATATATTTAATACTTTAAAATATATTTTAAAAAAATAGTATTTTTTATTTAACAGTTTTCGAGTAACGAGATACTAACAAACTTAATTACACTAATTCTTTTATACTATTTAACAATTATTATATTAAAAAGTTAAAAATAATTTATTGTCAATTTTTTTTAGATTATTTATCTTTTCTGTGTATTTTCTTTTTAAGTGAAAAAAAAAATTAGAAATGCATGTTGCTAAGGCTCAACTCTTTTACATTAATTTTTGTACTTTTCTGATGGTGTATGAACCACATAAATCAGTAGTGCCTACCAATGAAAACCATTTATTAAGCAAGAAAGCCCAACTTTTCAAGGCCCTCCCTGACATCATCCTGTGGCCTTATTGGTCTAGAAATAAGACCACCCGTCCCAGTGGTCCACGAATGAGATGGGTGACAAATAGTGGAACCCACCATGCAGCTTTCAACACGTGTCACCTCATTATTTTACCTTGACCCATTTGATCTAGCTACAATCGTGTGATGATAAGGATAAGTTTCCCACTTGAACATTTATATACCTCGTCCCCACCCCCCCTCCAAAATTCTTAATTAATAAAGGTTATTGGTATAAACTATTCTTTAAAAAAATTTATAAATACGACGAATTATCAAAATTACACGTAACAAGAACTCCGGATGATCAACTAACAATTTGATGTTATCAATGATATTATAAAGTAGAAACTTTACGCTAATCAACAAACACATGAATATTATCTTTTAAATTTGTTTTTAGTGTAATTTATAAGTATAGTAAAAAAAATATTACACTGTTTATTAATTAGAAATTATGGTCAGTATGTTTTTAAAGTGATTATTATTAACATACAATTATTCTATTAAAAATATTTTTCATAAAAATACATTAGAGAGAGAGAGAGAAAAAAATGTAATATAAATTTACTGTTCGAATAAGAAGTAGTATCTTACCTTTTTATCCGTGTATTTAATAAGCATTATTTATATCACATTCCCTTTGTTGTATTGCACTTGGGTGTTCTAGCCAGCACACCGAAAAAAAAATTCTGGGCTCTTTCCTTGAATTTCACTGAAGCCATAAAACCAAACTCATTCACTAGACTTTTTATACACAAATCAAGAAAAAAGCAGTTCCAATTCCCTCTTGGTGCTTCGTGCTCCATCTCTTCCAATTGATGGATCAAGACGACGACGAAGCAGGAACAACGAACCTCAGCACCAGCGACGCCGACGTGGCAGAGAAAGAAACCACAAACAACCTCAATGGAGTCCCCAAACAGAACAACGCGTTTGAAGAAACAACAGGTTTTCAAGTCTTGCCGCTGAAAAAGGAGGAGCCAACATATTCGGACCCTGACACGGAGATTGTTCCGGTCAAACTGCCAAAGCGCTCCTCCACGAAGGACCGCCACACCAAAGTGGAAGGGCGCGGCCGCAGGATCCGAATACCCGCCACCTGCGCCGCGCGGATCTTCCAGCTCACCCGAGAGCTCGGCCACAAGTCCGACGGCGAGACCGTCCGGTGGCTCCTGGAGCACGCCGAGCCGGCCATCATCGAGGCCACCGGCACCGGCACAGTTCCGGCCATCGCGGTCTCCGTCGGCGGCGCGCTCAAAATCCCAACCACCTCATCCAACTCCAACGAGGAAGCCGCCGCCGCCGCCGCCTCCTCCAACAAGAAGCGGAAACGCCCCTCTAACAGCGAGTTCGTGGACATAAACATAAACATAAACGACGCCGTTTCAAAGTCGTCCGGTCTGGCCCCGGTTCATGTGCCGCAGGGCCTGGTCCCGGTCTGGGCCGTAAGTAACCCCAGCATGGTGATCCCCGCTAACACTTTCTGGATGATCCCTCAGGCCGCGACCACACCTAACCCCTCGGGTGGAGTAGCGGGCCCTGCAAGCCAGCAGCCTCAGTTATGGGCCTTATCTCCCTCCGTGTTCAACGTCGCCGCCAGGCCCATATCGCCTCTGGTTACAACCAATATTCCAGAAGCCCGGCCCGTTATGACGGCCTGCAGTAACGGTTCCAACTCCGCCGTTAGCACGAGCACGGTGGGGGCTAAGCTGGCAACGAAATCCAGCATGGCACCCAGTGTTAGTTCTAGCGGAACCAAGAGTGGCAAGACTCAAATGTTAAGGGATTTTTCGCTTGAAATTTGCGATAAACAAGAGTTACAGCTCTTGGGCCGCTCTGGGACTCACGCGCAGAGTTAGATGCTAATCCACGACTAGGAACCTTTGTTTTTTCTTTTTTTTTGTGACAAATTTCTCTCGAGTTGAATAAATGTGACGGTGTGCAAATAAACGAGAGTCACAATTGTTTGTGAAAAATTGTGCTGGATTTGCAACTTTGGTTCAATTTTTAAACTCGGTAGTCTACTTTGATTAGATTAATATACTCTTACCTGCTGCATATGGTTTTGTGTGAGAGATATGATATGATATGAAAAATGCGATAGATGTTGCGTATAATGTGATAATATCCGTTGGAAATGGAAATGAAATAGTATGAGTCCGCAACTGCTGTGGCTGAATATTTGCAGATTATGTACGTGTCTAGGATGTGGAATGGAATGGACGATTATTTAGGTTTATTAATCTTTCCACCACGTATAAGAGAATAACGAATGAATCGGAAAACGGAGGTTCCGGAACGGAATGGAAGAGAGTTGTTGGAAAGAATGTCTCGGTTCTGTTACGCGATAATATTTAAAAATAAAAAAAAGATAAGACGGTAAAATAGTCATTCAAACATAAAATATATAAATTTAATTCTAAATATAAAAAAAGTTTCATAAATTATTTTATCATTAAATTATAATATTTATAAATCAATTTGATGATAAATTATATTTTTAATGATGAATTTAATATTAAATTATAAATTTTAATAATTAAATTATCTTCAGATTAATTTTTCATACTTTTTATATATTTAAAGATTCAAAATAAATTTTTAATTTTAAAAAAATAATTTAATTAGTATCTTACACTTTGAACTTTCATGACTAAGGGAGTGGGAGTGGGAGTGGGAGTGGGAGGAGTACGGAGTACGGAGTGGAGAGTATGAGCTTTACGACACGTGAGTGGAAAGTGTGACACGTGTGGTGAGGGGGGAATGAGGGAGTGGGGAGTGTGGCCCACATAGAAATGGAGATGGTGGATGCCGGATGGATCTCCCCTCCCAAAAAAAGCACTTCTTCATATTTCACTGTATACATACATATAATAATAAGGCAATATGAATTTCCTCTTATTTCAGATTCCAGAATAGCGATGAAAATAAGAAAATTTATTTATCAATATATTTGCATTTTGAAAAGATTTTCAGATCTGGATTTATTTATCCATTAGGTATTGATATATTATTTGAATTTATTATTGATGTTTCATTTAATTTAAATATAGGTTGTGAAATTTTTATAAAATAAAAAAGTTATAGAAATGAATGGTGGGGTAGCCTTGAAGGTGTCATCTCCTGGATCACAAGAAACGGCGTTCTTTATGGACGACTAGGGTGGGGTCCAATCACCCCCAACTTAACTTCTGCTACCTCTTCGTTTTCTTTCATCATCATCATCCTCCACAATTTCCACACGCACTACACTATCAAATTAGCCAAAAAAAAATTATTTAAATCAAAGCACGCATGCAACTTGAAATAGATGAGCAGCATACCCAAATAATCACAATCAAGACATGAAATTCTTGGATCTGGATGTTTGAAATTTCAATCAACTTTTATTAAGCGCATTATATTCAAGTTTCCTTCTGTACTTTTTTTTATTATTATGAAATTTGTGCGGAATATTTACCACTAAAATTAGTGATTAATTTTTTTTCAAAAAATCTAATTGAGGACCTTTAACAGAATTTTTTCTTTTAATCATTTTTTTAGCCACATAACTTACTTAAATGTAAAATTTTACTTAGAGAAACCAAACTAAGACCACTCATACCAACTATTTGTTGGTATTTCCTTCTCTTTTTAATAGCAGAGAGAATCCTCTTAAGAAATTCTTGCATGTAAAAGTTAGTCTTCTTAAATTGATACGATAAACAAGTATTATTAATTTAGATTTATTTTTTGTAAAGTGAATAAATAAGTAAAATAAAAATTAAGAATGTATTCATGGCCGATTTTTTAATTAAATATAAATTAATGATAGATATAATTTATCTTTTTGTACATTTATTTATTCCGAAAAAGTTAAATCTTGTTAATTCACAAGACTCGTAAAATAGTTTCTTGTAAAACAAAACAGATTTTTTTTTTCTTACATATAGAAAAGGCGTGGATTTTTTTTCATCACTGACATGTTATTCTTTTTTTATTTTTTACGAGCAAAACTATTCTTACTAAACTTTTATTCAACAAATGTTTCTTCAACACAAATTAAAAGTACAAAATGTTGTCTATTTGATTTTATGATCATTTTTAAGATATTAAATACAGTTAAGATATAAAAAATAAGAAAAAAATAAAAATAGTTAAATATGTTATATATAATATCAATTTTTATAATAAAATAAGACTTTAAGTTTAATACATTATAAATATATAAAAAATTTAAAAAAAATAATTAAAATTATTACAAAAACTAACAATCATCCGAACAATATAATTCAATAAAAAAATGTAAAAAAAAAAACTTTACTTTCAATGTATTATAAAAAAGATTCATAAGGGAATGCAACTCGTTGTCCAATACACTGTTTGTTTTTTTTTTACAATACATACATCTTCCACCGTGTTAAAATTTTTCCTTTAAATATTTAAGATACCTATATATTTAATATTCAAACTCAAAACTATTCGTACCAGATTATTCACACATTTAATGGTCTAATCAACTATTTTATTCCTAAGAATCATGATTTTTGAGAATGTACAAAATACACTTAGTTTGCCTTAAAATGTTTACTGGGAATTAAAAATTTAAAACCTTTTCCACGTGAAAAAGTTGAATTCCTATATCTTTTTTGGGAATGTTTTAAAGTGAAATGAGTTAAAATTGATTCTAAAAATCATGATGTCTTGATAATTTTTTTTATTAATTACGTATTAAACATGAGAATCATAATTTTTTATTTTAAATTTTTGGAAAAAATAAAAACTTTTTGTCTATCAAATACCCCTAAATGTAATCAACCTAATTCCGATTATTAGAATCTTTTGTAATCAACCTAAATCTTTCGAAATTAGTTGGATTAATGCAAAAAGAAAATTAATTTGATTTCTCTTTTAAAAAAAAAGATAAATAGGATGTTTGATTTCATATATTAAATGTAAATTTTTACGTTTTAGAAGCTAATGATTATAACTTTCACGTCTCAAAGGTGATTTCTCAATTCCCAACATGTTTTTAAATATGTTAAAAATGAAGCTCTAGTTAATTGTATCTTAGAAGAAAAAGTTATTTTAAAGTAAAATTATTTGCTAAAAAATCTGTTAAAATTTGTTCTTTAGGTTAAAAGTTTTTGAGATGTAAATTTTGACAAGTGAACATCAAAACTAGCAATAAATTAAACAAATTAATACTATAATAATACTTAATTTTAATATAATTAACATTTTGACAAGTGTAACCTCTTTCAAACATGATAACATATTTGAAATCGAAACTTTTATTTACTCATGAACATGAGAAGAGAAGGTCAATATGAAAGGGAGCGGATTCGATGACTTAGTGGCGTGATCAAACTGCATCATGCAATTGAGAAGATTTGTGTCGTTCAATTAGTTTAATGACTCTGATTTTAACACATGGCTTTTAAAAGTTTGTCTTCTAAAACATCCATTTTTGCACGTAACGCTTTCACACTAGGCAAAAACATAGATGCCTCCATTCTCAACCATCACACTGTCTTCGTGTTTATCTGATTGATTTTAGACTGGCGTGCCTGCAGAGTAAAGAATAAGAATTGCGAGTTTTCTTGTTTCAATTCACAATGGTAGTTGATGTCCAAACTTTTGAAAACTTTTAAGCCCAACGAACTTGATGAAAGTGCGTGGTGAAACGTAAAAGATTTTGGAAACATGTGGAGTACATAAGTTTCGTTGTTATCATTTTTAAAATTTTTAAAAAAATCATTTAAGAACATGTGACAAAATCTAAGAGATTTACAAAATCAAACGGCTAAAATGTTCTTAAGTGCATGATGAAGTTAATATGCTCCCCAATATGAAATAGGGGATGCCTAAAAAACTTGGACCCACTCCTTCACCCTCTGCATTTATGAGAAGACCAAAATGAAATAAATCCAATGCCTAAACAAGTTTACTTACATTAATTATTTTTTTTAAAAAAAAAACACTAAAAGGAGGGGAAAGGGGCATAGCCCACGCCTGGACCACTATTAAAAATCACTACCGTTGGCATAGCAACTACGTTGTGGCTTTAAGGTTTTAGGAAAATAAAGTCAAAATATTGAGTTCAGGAGCCAAAGAAAAATAGGACCAGTCACTCACTTGACTTGTGCTAGCTGGGACCAAAACCCCTGCCAATCATCATAACTACAAACAATTCAAAGACAGGTCCTTCTTTACCCTGCTGCAAGAACGAGAGTACATTAATTTTACATTCAGTGAAGATGAACGCACGGTTGCAAATTACTGTATTAGACATTAACGGATTGTATTTTTTTGTTTAAAGGGTATTGTTATTTTCTATGTAACTATTAGGTATTTATGATTCACATTATACTTATTTAGTATTTCAATTGAGAATTCATGTAATGATTATAGGTTATTCTATATAAAGAGAGGATCAACTTACTATGTGCCTGTGTGGCAAAGTAATAGAATATATATATATATATATATATATATATATATTCTCTTTAATTTCTAAAAAGTGGTTACATAGTTTAGGATACGAGAATTGAGAGATATATTTAGTGAGTTATATATACTTATTGAGAGATGAAACAATGGTTTGAACTTTTTTCAATTTTTTTTGTCTTATAAATGAGAATTATTATGATTGGTGCACTATTAAAAAATAGTCTTATTACGACACTGGATCAAGGACGGTCCTTCCAAAATGTCGTTATCTTCAATAGGATGGTATTTTTGTAAATATAATAAATATTTTTAAGGCGGTTTGTACGAAAACCGTCTTTGTACAATTAAAATAACAAAACAAAGGTGATTTTGATATATGACCGGCGTTGTTATCAAATATTCAAAGACGGTCCATTTGAAAAACCGTCTTTGAATGAAAAGAATTTTTATTTTAATTTTAATGCTAGTTGTAGTACCGAAGGTTCTAGAGAGAGAGTACGAAGAGGAAAAGTCGTCGTACCTCCCCCTCTCCCTCTTAGTGTATCTGAGTAATAAGACGGTCCTTCTCCCTCTCCCTCACCCTCTCCCTTTTCGCTGGTCCGGCACTCCCAATTCCCTTTCGTGAGTTTCCACTCAAGGAGGTAGCTCCGCTTCTAAACGCGGCCTAGCCGGTGGTAGTACTGCTTCGACTTCAGGAACTGGTCCAGATCGGACTTCACCTTGTTCTTCAGCTCCGCGTCCATCGCCACTCACTGGCGTCGAAGTTCACGTACAGCTTGATATCCTTTTTTCTTCGTTGCTCAATCTCGTCAGCGACAGAGAGAATATGCTAGAAGTACTGCCGGAAGACTCTGTGCTTGTCTTTCTTCTTTAATCGAAGAACGAGCGCGTCGTCGGAGGCGTTGGTCCAGGAGAGCCTGGCGCCAAGGAAGGTGTCATGAACGGTGTGGTTAGGGTCGAGGTGGAGGAAGATGTCAAAGGGATTGGGGTAATCAGAATCTTCAACAGAGGGAAGAGAATCGAGGTAGGTGAGGATTTTCTGGTAGAGGCTATTGTCCTTATTGTTGTATGCTCTGTTATTTTTAGATTGTCTCTTTATTGAAGAATGACTATACATTTATCCAAGAGTTGTTTGCTAGGCTAAAATCACCAACCACCTCTCAAGAATCAAAGAAGAACTTGGTATCCAGGCTGCTTTTCTCTGTTTTATAATATTTATGTATTTATAATGATAATCATCATAAGTAAAGTTAATTATGACTAACATAACTGGGTTGGTATGTGGGAGGGAGTAGATGTTTTAATTTGTGTGAGCGTGTGTTTCTTAGCTGGCAATTGCCAAACTATAGGTACCAAAAATATTTTAGCTGGCATATTATTAATAAGAAAAGAATCTCAATACAAGCTTTATATATATATAAAAAACTCAGTACAATTTGTTGTTGAAAAAGTTATAAATTTCATTTTTCTTAGAATTGATAACTTGGCCACCACCAAGCCATAAACAATTTGTAGTACCATGTAAGCTTGACTAGAGGATACCACATTGCCACTTTTTGCTGATTAATTTTGTCTATTCTGCAACATTAACAATGCAGGGGTGAATTTGCTCGATTTGTTGCTAATAAAAAGATCCTCAAAAGCCTCAAGATGGAAGATTGTTCTAACCTGGGAGGTTTTGTTCTTTGTTCGTCTAGTCTTTTTACCCTTTGACTGTCTGTCTCTGTCTAAAATGGTGATTAACTTTTCAAAAGAACCATATATAGATGGTGAAACTTTTTAAATAATAAATATTGGAGTTCAATCCATATAATTAAATATAAGAGGTTTGGTGCTTGTAACCTCCTGATCTCGCTCAGTATTTAGTCAACTGAGTTATCTTACTAAAAAGGCAATGCTATTTTATGTTTTAGAGTTATGATGATAAAGGGCCTGCCATAGATGCTGTTGTCTGGTATGATGGAGAGGTTTGGAGGGTTGCTCTTGACACACACAGTCTTGATGATGATCCAGATTGTGGGAAGCTTGCTAACTTTATACCCTTAACCAATTATAGGTACATTTGGTTGTTGATGTTATTTCTTCTAAAATTTTAATCTCAGCCGATTGCTTTTGTGCAGAGAAATATTGTGAAATTGGTAGATACTCATTTTTGGTATATACTTATGTTTTTTTAGCTGCTATAAGTATAATTTAACTAAAGTTTTTATGGTCGTTAATTGATAGTTGACAAATAATAATAACAACAGTTTACATTTATGTGTATTGATAACAAGAGCCACGTGGTGATTGCAGTATAGGATATAATAGTTATAGCAGAAGTCTACTTCCTATGAATATATTATCTTTTTTGGCAAATGTCATTTGCGTATGATTCGGAGACCGAATAATATATTAACATAATTAGTATATGCTAATATATGTTATTTTTAATTATTTATATTTTTTCTGATGGGATATGAACCAGAAAAATATCAATAATTAAAAATAATATTGAATTCAAGGACGGTGTTTACATCAGTAACGTCTTTGAATGTCAGCATTTTAAGACGGTATTTACATCAGCACCGTCTTTGAATGTCAGTTTACTAAGACAGTGCTTACATCAGCAACGCCTTAGAATGTCTACATTCAAAGACGATGCTGAGGTAAACATCGTCTTTGAAAGTTGCTTACTTTTTAAGACGATGCTTTCATACACGTCATTGTAATTTATAACCTTCAACGACGTTACATTCTAAGACGGGCGAAAAACGTCGTTGTATCTCACTTTAGACCGTCGTTGAAGTCCTTTTTTATAGTAGTGGTGTGTTGTAGTATTACAAAAAAAAAAAATATAAAGTCTTACACTCCCTAAATTAGCTTTAGTTGAATCATTTATATATCAACTTATGATATAAACTTTAAAAATAATTAACATGAAAGTTTCACACACGTGAATTTGGGATTTTGATTTTGTCGATGTTAACAAATCACTAATTTATTTGACCACTTTATTACAATCATTTTGATTTTATTTACAATAATCACATTAAATTATCTTTATGTCTTTGTCTGTAACTGTTTGAGACACATTAAAAACTTCTCTTCTTTATTCTTTTTTATTTTCTTTCTTTGTTCTTGGATCCATGTTTGAGTCTTGATAGATCTGTAGCCTCAAGAATATTATTTTTTCTCATATCAAGAATATTTATTTATAAACATAAATTCCTAATCTTTTTTAAAAAGAGAAAACCAATTCATAATATATTTTTTATTCTAAATAATATCTTAAAAATTTCAAACAAATAACAAATTCTTAAAACATAAACTAAATTATTTTTTTTTAAACTAAAAATATCAAACATATTTTCAACACCTGCTCTTTAACCACAAATTTTATGGTCTGTACAATTAAAGAGTCTAAGTATTTAGATTCGATCTCCGAGGACCAATCATGGGTTCACTTTGTGCATATGAAAAAAGGCTCGAGAGAATACATGATAAGCCTTTGGAGCAAGTCCCCAGAGTCAAAGGGTAGATGAAAGAAAAATGAAAAAGAAAGAAATAAAAAAATCGTGGTCGTGAAAGAGGAAAAGAATGTGCGTGCCCAACCAAGAAAAGACCATGGCAATTTTAAGGAGTCAACAATCCATTAGAGGTCATGGAAAATGAAAGGCTATAAGCAATTTTAGTAGAATAAATGAAAATATTGATAAAATAATGTTAAATATTATATTTGTCATAAGTATGATCATTTTTGTAGGAGTGTAGAGCCAATATTGTCAATAACGAAGAAAGTGAAAAGCCAATACTATTACTAGCATTAATAATGAAGAGAATAATGATACTTGTTTATGGAATCTTAATTAACAATGCAACAAGTGATCACATGTGCAATTACAAGAAGAAAATTGTAGAACTTCAAGATAAGGTAAAGGTAAATGTTGTTTTGTGATGATTCTTCCAATGGACAAATAATCATACTTCTACTTATATTCATATAAATTAAAAAAAAATCCATTATTATATTATTTTATTTACAAGTAATTTGTTATTATATTTTACCTTTTATTATTATATTAGTGTAAACTTAAAACACATATTACAAAGTAATCATTTTAGAAAATTATATGAATATTTGTAAATAAAATTGCTTTCTGTTTTATTATTTTACTTGGCCTATTAAACTTTTGTAATTTATAAAATAAATTTTTAAGTAATTATTATTATTATTATAAAAATATAAAAATACAAACAAAAACAAAAGTAAATAATATTTTTTTGGGGTTAAATAATATGTGTTGTCATCGCTTATGTAGTCTTCAAGTTCAATTTCTGTCATATCAATATATATACCCATAGACCATAGTTATGCATAGAGAATATATTCTGTGGATATCCAAATTCTAAAATCATGCTTAGCGAATCCGATTTTTCTTTTTCTTTGAGGTACTCTCGATTATATGCTGTATTTCTGTTAATTATTGTGTAACGGAAGCATTGTCCATGTTTTTATACTCCACAGTCAATTGCAGTGACAATACTGAGCGTAATAAAATAACTCGTCCGCGTGTTTTTAAGTTGCTAATGGAAACTGGGCCCAATTGATGGGTTGTCTTCCTTCTCCTAAGGGGTGATGCTGGATGCAGCCGTTTTATTGCTTGTGCACTTAGCATTTTTTGTTAATTCCAAAATTATTCTATGATTGATCCGTATGATTTATACGGATAAACTTGATCCGTAAATATAATTTAAACATACGGATCAACTTGATTCGTATAAAATTCGTATGATTCATACGGATCAATATGATCCATATGAGTCGTACATATCAAGTTGATCCGTATGAGTATGGATTAAGTTGAACCATGTGATTCATACGGATCAAATTAATTTATATGACTCGTACGGATCAACTTGAGTGAAGAGCATTTTCGCCCATTCACTTAAAATGCTGGGTGCACCTAGTATCACCCTCTCCTAAGCCTAATATTGGGCTTCTCTCATAAATGAAAAAACGTTGTACTCTTTTATCCAAATCATCAATTTTTGGTCATTAACTTGTTGGGAATAAAAATATAATGCAACCACCATAGCTTGAAATCAAACTCAATTTCTGAGCTTTGTTTTTCCCATGAATAAAAAAACTCAATTTATGAAAAATATATATACATATAAGATATTTAAGCTTGACTTGTGCATTTAAATAAATTAAATTTATAGTTTGGGCTTGACTTATTGAAAAAAAAAATCTTTGATCTTAACTTGTTTATAACTAGATTATTTTTTTTCAATTATCAAATATACTATAGTTGAGTGTTTTTTTATTTTATTAATTTGATATTTAATAAACATTTTTATGATAGAAGGAAAGATAAAAGTAAAAAGAAAAGATAAAAGAATACTTGAATATAAAAATCATGTAATAACAATTTTTAAAATAAAACTATAGTTTACAAAGTATATCTTTCATATCTAAAATTACTTTGTTTTTTCATTGCACAAACAAAATTGTGAGTCCCGCATTTTATTTTAATGAATCTCTTTAATAATTTTGTAGTTTTAAATAATTTTTAATCAATAGGAGATGATGTACTTAAAAAAGGTGTTTGAGAGTGTGTTTCACTTCTTTTGTTTATGTAAGAAATCCTTTTTCTTAGGCTTCACGTAAGAATTTGATGTAATTTACACAACAAAATCCCCCTTTAAGCTAAGTTCTCCAGTATTAAACTTTATCTGGAAACTCTTTTTGGTCTTCTCATTATTTTATTCTTTACTCTTCTATGTTCATATAAATCCCTCCTGAAGTGGCTTCCAAATAGAGAATGTGCTTTTCGTGTGTTTAATAAATTATGTGTACTAATATATTTTTATTTAATAATTAATTTATATTGTTAATAAATTAAATTATATGATATAGGTTGGATTGGATTAAAAAAATAAAACTCATTATCCAATCCGTTCATGATTGGATCTTAATCAGTTTAAGTCAAATTTAATCCAAACATTTTAAAAAAATCCAAAATTCAACTGAATTATATTAAGGTGGATTGGATCATGGATTAAGTTTAAACCCATAACATTGGTATCCTTTAATTCCTTGGGTGATATACAAAAATGGAATGACTTCATAAAGGATAGAATAGAATCACCATTTTTTTTAATCCTTACAGGAGTAAAAATCTTTTAATGTGAATAAAGTAGCCAAGTATGCCTTCGTTTCGTCACATGGTTTTCGAGAGCATTTAATTGCATTTTTAAAGATGATTTTTTTTCTTTAATTTATTTTCAAACACGTGCATCATACATTCAAATATTAATACAAGCCAACAATTACAAGTGAGAAAAAAAAAAAAAAAAAGAAGATCTGCACAATGTTGAAAGTCAAAACTGGCGAACATATACGAATGTGTTTTGGTTGAAAAACAAAGTTTTCTGAAAGACGTGACCTTTGATTTGAGTTTAATATTCCTGCGTATAGAGAAACAAAAAATTTGGTGATGACCCTGATTTTAACTCCTTATGATACTGAAACATTAGTCTCTCTCACTATAGAAATATATTTGGGAGCGAAAAAAAACTAGAGTACATGTTTTAACTTAAACAGTACCAAAAATTGGTCTTTTTTCTTCGTCTTGATTCAGGAGTGGGAGTGCAGAAAGGGGTATGAATGCCCCCAAGTGAATTTAAATCAGGAAATGGCCGTAACCTTGCAAATGAGAATGTAAAAAGAATGAAGTGTGGATAAAATTAGGAACGAAAATCGTTGACTTATGGTGACGGGTTAAAGCATGTTATCATTGGCATTTGAAAATGGGCTTATTTGGCGTGAACTTTGAACTGATAAGTGATCCTGATAGCCAAATACAGTGAAAAGCACTATTGAACATTAAGGTGTGCAGGGCGCGACTTGGTTACTTTTTGAATGGTTTGTCCTTTCTCAGCAACAAACCCCGTGAGACTGTCCCAGCAAGCATCGTATCACCACCCTTATGGAACACAAAAGAATAAAAAGATCATAAGAATAGGTATTTTTCACTCGTCATGTTGTGTTATGGGACTGAAGATTTCCAAGTCTTACCGCAGAAAATCATATTCCACTTGGTTTATAAGCCTCAAGTTTTATGGGCATTATCAACTAATTGTTTTTCTATTTTTAAAGGCAGTAGCATCGTTCACTATGATTGCAATCCTTAAGTTTGTGTGTTTGACATCTACACAAAATCCACACACTTAAATCAATGAGGACAATGGTAATAATAAAAATGGGAACCTTAAACAGTTAGACCTTTACACTCAAGCTTTAACCTTCTGGTTTGGCTCGAAGACATACTTAATAAGAGAATCCTTAATAGACAACAGCTCTGGAAATTCCTTCTTCAATTTGGCTGCGTCAAGCTAATTAATTGTTGCTCCTGGGAGCAACAATCACCTTCGCCTGTTCCTCAAGAGTGAAGTTCTTCCAAGTGAAATTGGGGTCAACATAATCCCTGTACATCTCCAAGATTTCATTGTGACTAACCACTCCAGGGTTAGTAAAGTTCCAGATCCCAGTCAGATTCCTCTTCCCCATCTCAATGGAGATAGGAAGCAGTTCATCCAATATAGTCATCGAATTCGGAATGTCGGTTTCTTTGAAGCCGATTCCGGATCCAAGGGGGTGATCGGAGTCGTACTCGAAGATGCAGTCGGTGGCGTAGTTGATGAGAATGAGGCCGTGGTCGCGGCAGACGTCGGCGAGGGTGAGGGTTCCGATGACGTTGGTTCGGATGGTCTCGACTTTGTGGGATTCGCACCAATCGACGTTGGGGCGGCCCGTGACGCCGGCGGCGTTGAAGACGTGAGTGGGCTTGAGCTGGGCTATGTCGGCTTGGAGGGAGGCGCGGTTCTGGAGGCGGCCGGAGCCGTATTGGAAGGGGATGCCCTGGGCACGGCAGAGGGTGCCGAGGAGGCCGCCAATCCAGCCCGCGCGGCCGTAGATGAGGAAGTTGAGGGAATGGGCCGCGGAGGCGCCGTTGGCTGGGAAGTCCATGATGTCTCTCTCTCTCTGTGACAGTGAAAGAGAGAAAAAGAAAGAGCGAGAGAATACGCTAGATCTCTGCTATCTATCTAATAATACTAAAGATTCGTTTACTGGCTCAATTGAAAAATCATTACAATGAGATTTGATGAGGTGATACATATGAATGTCTGTGTCACTCTCAACAACAGGGAAAAGAAAGAAATTATATTTATATATAATAAGAAAGAAAACAAGTTTGACAATTAACAGAAAAAGAAAGAATAAAAGTCTAGAAAGTCTCATGCGTTTTGAATGTGATTGTTGAATGTGTATGGTATTTGTACATCTTACAAAAAAATTACACAAATTCCACTTAAATTCATCCTAAAAATAATTCATTGAAGTTTGTATATTTTGACTTATTGAGACTTGTTATAAGTTATAAAGAATTTTAATAAATATCATCATTTTTTTATCTAGTCCTAATTAAATACCACATAACTTCATTATAAAAATAAGTTTTTTTAAAATTATTTGAAATATTAATCCGGTACACAACCTAACATATATGTTATCTATCACCTATATCATCACTATACAAAGGAGATGCTTTTTATTTTACAACTTTATTAGACCCTTATTATACCTTTCAAATGTCTTCAAAAACTAGTTACTAAAATTATCTACTATTTCTTTACATTTTTTATTTTCAATTTAACCTCTACTCTCTCTTCCAATTTCATTTTATTTTATAAAAATATAGAAAAAAAGAAAGATAAACTCTAGTGAAACAAAATACCTAAATTGATAATCAATATTTGCATGTTTTTGTTTATTTGCCTTTTCCTTTTAATAATAATTCTGATGAAAGAATATTAAGAGACACAGTTTATCGTTTCTTTAAAAGAAAATCAAAATAAGAAAAGTTATATTTTACAAAAAAATTTCCAAAATAGGAAAATAAGAAATGATTTCTGTAAATATGCCTCATCACTTACGGCATATTTCCAGTTGAAAACGAGAATCAGCTGAGTAGGCGAGTAGCTTTACTAGTAAGCCAAAGAGGAATGACGATACACACAGTACACTGGTAATCTTTGTTTCAATTTTCTGGTTATGTGGATTTGAGGAAGGGGATGTAACAACTAGCTAGGGCTTGCAACTTCAGATATGTCGTAAGTTTATTTTAATTTGCTAGATGATACCAAAAGAAAAGAAAATTTGCTAGTGAAGGAAAATCATTGAGTGCTGATGTTAATTTTCCTGACTTACCAATTCACCCAAAGTAGCCTCAACCAGTCAACCTACAAGCACTTGCTTGGTCACTGTTAATGGCTCCTAATTTTGTCATTAATAATCATATTCATATATTTGAATAGTAGTTCTACTTTTTCTTTCACCTCATTTTTTTCTCTCTTATCTTTCTCATGTTACATCTCATTACCTGTTTATATTTCTCACTTTTTTCTCTTTTATATCTCTCTGTTGTTTTTACATCATGCATCAAACGATGGAGTGTTAAATCGACCAGTAATATATACACATCAAACATGTGTTTGTAATAGCAACAGTAAAATATACACATCAAACATCAACCACAGAATTAGGAACAAGTAGACCAAAGCAGCAGTGCCATAAACCTGAGAATCACATTCTGTTGTTTCCACCGACAAACCCCAGTGGTTGAAATTACTGTCATCAAATTGGGGCCATATATATCCCATCAAACGAAACATAAGAAAACCTGTTACCAGGCACAGTAATATATATTTATATTTTGGATCCACGTTATTATCTTTGTTTGTCTTTCTATCTCTTATTCGTTTTACATCTTGTATTCCATAGGAGATAGTTCTTTAACTTTTGTCACGAAAGAGGATCAAACTTGGTAAAAGTAATCTGCATTTCCACCTTTTAGATCTATGTTTACTGTCACTTGACTAACAATTTCCTGAATTTTAAAAGCAGAATATTCCATCTTTAAATTCTCAAATATCTTCTTTTTCACCCTCTAATTCTTCGTAAAAGTTTAACCATGCTTAATTGGTTGTCTTGGCTTTTTACATATCTGATAAATATCTGTATCTCAATGTAACAGCTGACCGGGGAAGCCGAAACACTTTGATTTCATTAGCCAATTCGTCCTTAAATTCCTTTTTGCATCCTTACAAATTACAGTTATCTCCTCCAAAGGATGGAGATGTTAGTACTTGTAAATTTAACT
Source organism: Glycine max (assembly GCF_000004515.6). Classification (NCBI taxonomy): domain Eukaryota; kingdom Viridiplantae; phylum Streptophyta; class Magnoliopsida; order Fabales; family Fabaceae; genus Glycine; species Glycine max. The sequence continues at coordinate 4,642,715 of NC_038241.2, forward strand.
GATATCAAGTACAACACAAAATTTACATAATAGTACATGTAAGCAAATCAAGTATAGGAAACACTTGCAGCCTTTCAGCTGCTAAAAATACTTCTTCGGCCAGTCAAATCATAGCAAACAATTTACATATAAAAAACACTTGAAAGAAATGGAGGCAACCATGCACAACAAGAAGAATAGTTCGTATCCGTTATGTATTCCATGAATTTACAACCATCACTTTTGTAAGCCATCTTATGTTATAGTGCATCACCTATTATCTTCTGCACCAGACTGGAATCCTTAGTGGGCATACTCTCTGTCAGCAATTAGCATAAAGTAATTAAAAGTCCATAAACATATATAAATGTTGCTATATCTGTTCCAACCCGAAACTAAATCTCTCTACCTCTTGCGCTTGGACTTCAGAGAGGTAACTGATTGAGAGTTGCTGTGCCAGTTGCGTTTCCTTTGATTGATGAACCAATTATTGATTTGCTTCAGCTGCAACCCTGTCTCCTCCACAAGTTTTGCCTTGTCATCTTCCTGAAAGAATAAAAAATTTAGTGACAATCTAATTAAGCCAGAGCCCAGAAGTACCATATCATCAAATGATCAATGTGTTGCGAGCTAAAACCTAAAAGATACTATGATGTCGTTTGCACAATGTCAATAATATTAGTAACCTTCAATTATAAAGCATACATAGTCACACTAATTAGCTGGATCTTAATAGAATGAATTCTTCACAGCATAATTTATCGCTGGTTAGCTTACAAGAAACAACTCTGCATATGGTTTCATAGTCAGTCCCAAGCCCGGCTTAAGGAGAAGGGTTGATTTAGGCCCTTGACAACCACTATAAAATTTGGTCACGG